>NC_140992.1:135694583-135795944 GCF_052327205.1 Somniosus microcephalus | reverse complement strand
CCTGGAACTATTTGCACACGACTAGGACCGCTGATGTATACCGTGGACATTGGAGAAAGCATAATAAGGCGCCATGCTGACCAGATCATAGAGTCATCCGAAAAAGGACAACCTACACCACAACTCGAAACGCCTAGTGATGAAGCAGAGATACCCATAGTATCTACCTCCGATCCGGTGATACTGGAACCAGATAAACCCGACACTAGCATTGAAGCCGAATCGACCTTGCCAAAAGAACCTAATACACCACCGAGGCATTATCCGGACCGAGTCAGGAAGCCTCCAGAGAGGCTGAATTTGTAATTGATTAACTTCAGCAAATGTGTATATTATTGTTCTTGTAAAAATGTTATTTAATGATTACTTAAAATGTTATGTACTATTTATCTAAAAGGGGAGGAATTGTAGTGTATGTACCTTTAAGAGGAACTATGTTTTTGAAGCCCCTGTATACTGTAGTACCAGTAATGACCACTCGGGTATATAAGCCTGTGTAGCGTCTTGTGTTGTTAGTTCACCTCCAGACTTTGCTCAGTAAACACTTGTTAAATCAACTCCTGCATTCCGTGTCTCCATTAACACACGGATCTAACAGACACCACACAATTGTTTTTTAAATTAAAGAACATTTTCCTCCTGGGAGCACTGGTAGCAACACAGACCTTTAGGCTTTGAAGCAGATTAATGGATCTTTTATTGACCCTCAAAAACCCCCAAGGAAATGGCGTTGCTGAAAGATTGCCCAGTATACTACTCCTGGTTGGACATACTCCTGGCAGTTTCACATGACTTCCTGACTCCAACCACCCTGCCCAGTCAAACAGTCCATTATCCCCATTGGCAATAATTTTATAAACTAACAGTAGCGTTCCAGGAAACTAAAAAAGATACAATAATTCCCCAATTAATTTTCTCCGGGGTTGCTCAAAGCAGTGTCCAGGAGATTGATCTTTAATTCCTGGAGACGCCAGAGCAATCCTGGAGGGTTGGCAACCCTAAGGATACCCCGTGAATTTATCATACCATTATGTGCATCTTTTTCTAGGTTTCTCCACGACACAAGTTTTAAAAAAAAGGATTCAATATGAAGTGTTAAAATTTTTGCGCTAATTCCTACTGTAGCCTGAAGAAAAATATCCCACCCGGCAGCTAGCCATTACAGACCAGCATTAAAAAAGCTCAGTGTTCACATACGTGAGAATGGAGCCCTGCATCTCAGAAATGGAAGGGTTTTTTGTAATTATAATGTAGATGTGCACTTATGTGGGAGGGGATGATACTGTAAGGATGCATCAAGGCCTTTCAGCACGAGATCTGTTCAGCAACCTAGGTCATTCACTTCCACCCTGGACTAATCAGAACTAATTTTACATACAACCACTGCCATGCAGTATGAACTAACCCTGCTTTCTCACCCAGAGTACACCTGCAAGTCCAAGCTGTAGTAATGGCCCAGAAATTCGGGTCTCCACGGGTGAGTACGCACGGGGCACTCACCCGTAGTCCCAATGGAAGTGCCGGTTTCCTGCATGCACTGCGCGGGAAACCGGCACTTCCGCTCCCCTGAACGAAGGGGTTCAGAGGTCGAACGCGTGCGGAGAGGCTGCGTGTGCGCATCGAACTTACGTTTATTTTCCAGGTTTTCCCGGGAAGTTAAGTCTCCAGAAGTTACACATAAAAAGCAGTCGCAAGGCCTGCTTTTTACAAGGTAAGTGGTGAATTAATTAAAATTAAAACATTTTTTCCCACAGGTTTATTATTTTTAAATACTTTAAAAGAAAGGCAAGTTTATTTTTAGCCCGGTTAGAAAATAAAATTATTTTTTTCAAAAATTTAAATTATGGTTTAAAATAGTTATTTCATGTAATTTATTGTTTATTTAAAAAAAAAATTTTTTTTTGTTCTTTTTTTAAAAATTTATTTGAAGATTTAGTGATGTTCTGGGGCTTATAGTATTTATAAGTTTGACAGCACTTCCTGTCAAACTTATGAATGAAGCATTCCCTGCTCCCCATGGCCCATGTGATCCCAGGGGACACATCGAACTAACTGCGCCCCTGGGATACGCAAGCACTGCGCGCGGGAGTTGGAGCAGGTAGGATCGGAATTCCACAGGGGCCCACAGCACAACGGCCGGCGCGCAAGCTAAGTGCAGGTCGGGGGCTTGCACCCACGGGAAGCCCCCGACCCGAATTTCTGGGCCAATATCTCAACACTGCATTTAAAAAATGAAGCTTTTCATCAAAAGGTCTCCAATAACCAGTTAAAAAATATCCAGAGTCTGAGCTGATGCCTTGGCATCCTGAGCTTAGAACAAGAAGCTGCAAATATATATATTTTTTCATTTCATTGAACTGTACACATTCCGCAAAGCCATGTATTCCTTTTTTTTTTAATTCATTCATTCATGAGATGTTGGCATCGCTGGCAAGGCCAGCATTTATTGCCCATCTCTAATTGCCCTCGAGAAGGTGCTGGTGAGCCGCTTTCTTGAACTGCTGCAGCCAGTGCTGTTAGGGAGGGAGTGTGGTAAGCCACTGTTTGTATTCCACTGTGTACATGCCTGGACATGCCTCGGCTGACTCCTCCCACAAGTCCTAGTATAAAGGTGACTGCTCCCCAGCCCCTTTGTATTCTGGACCGGTCGACCACTCGAGGCAGACCTTCATTCTTTTGTTAATAAAAGCCTTTAGTTACTCTCTTAACTCTCAGTCTTTTATGAGTAATTGATAGCGCATCAACTTTATTAACAAAATTTTTATAATGGAGAAGATCCTCACACCAGCATGCCTGGACTTAGATCATCGGGAGGCGGATTCATCCACCAAGTTTACTCACTGGCTTAAGTGTTTCGAAAAATTCCTGACCGCCTCCGCAGCAATCAAATCGGACGAGGACAAACCGGATGTCCTGACCTCCAAAGTGAACCACCGAGTGTACTCGGTCATCCAAGACGCGACCTCGTACGCGGACGCTATCAAGCTCAAGGACCAGTACACGTGCCCAGTGAACGAAGTGTACGCCAGGCACCTTCTGGGGAGTCGTAAACAACCTGGGGAATCGACCGTGGAATACCTTCAGGCACTGTCTGTGCTTGGCCGGGCCTGTGGTTGTAAGGATGTAAAGGCCGCCGTGTACACAGAGGAACTTATCCGGGACGCTTTTGCAGCAGGCCACAGATCCAATTACACCCGACAGCGACTGTTGGAGCAGAGTGACCTCGACCTCAACAAGGCCTCTGAACTCGCACTATCATTGGATGCAGCTTACCGGGGCATGGATGCCTACTCCTCTGCACCGTGGACACCGCGGGGAATGACAGCCTGGGACACGGTAGGACCGCCTCATAGCGCCGTGCCACCCCAGCCACGGCCCAACTACCGCAGCAGTGCCCCAAGGCCAGAAATGCTACTTCTGTGGCCAGGCAAAACACCCCAGAGCGCGCTCGGGCTGCGGGAAGAAGGGACACTACGCTAACGTCTGCTGGGCCAAAGCCACCCCGAACCCCAGCAGCGCCGCGTGTGGGCCATGCGGGCCGCCATCTTGGGCCTCCCCGGCCATGTGCGAACCACCGGTACAGCAGCCATTTTGGACGCCTCCAGCCACATGGGGATCATGGACGCCGCCATCTTGGACGACAGCCGGAACGCAGCAGGCCCCCAACACCGCCTCATCTGATACCCGCAGCGACACACCGACCCCTACGCTGGCATCCGTTACACTGGACCAAGCGAGACCGCACCAGCTGGCCAGTTCCACAATGGACATTAAGGTAAATGGCCACGATACAACCTGCCTTTTTGGCTCTGGGAGCACGGAGAGCTTCATCCACCCCGACACGGTGCGGCGTTGCTCTCTCCCAGTCCTGCCTGCGCACCAGCAGATTTCTATGGCCTCCGAGTCCCAGTCGGCGGACATCGGCGGCTACTGCGTAGTGACACTCGTAGTAGACGGGACCGTGTACGATCATTTTAAACTTCTGGTCCTGCCCGACCTCTGCGCTGCCGTCCTGCTGGGGTTAGATTTTCAGTGCCACCTTAAAAGTGTTACGATGGCGTACGGTGGACCCCTACCCCCACTCAGTCCGCAGCCAGCAGCTCCCAAATTGCCCGCCGCACACCAGGTGCAACCTCTCCACACTCAGAGTCACCCCCCCCCCCCCCACTGTTTGCTAACCTCACCCCCGACTGTAAGCCCATCGCCACAAAGAGCAGGCGATACAGTGCCGGGGACAGGGTTTTCATTAAAACCGAAGTGGAGCGGCTCCTGAAGGAAGGGATTATTGAGGGCAGCACCAGCCCCTGGCGAGCCCAGGTTGTGGTCGTTAAGACTGGCGAGAAGCAGCGCCTGGTCATCGACTACAGCCAGACAATAAATCGCTACACCCTGCTGGACGCCTACCCACTCCCCCGCATAGCTGATATGGTCAACCAGATCGCGCAGTACCGCGTCTTCTCAACCATTGACCTGAAATCAGCGTACCACCAGCTCCCTATCCGCCCTGAGGACCGCCAGTATACTGCCTTTGAGGCAAACGGCCGCCTCTATCACTTCCTTAGGGTTCCCTTTGGCGTCACCAACGGGGTCTCCGTCTTCCAAAGGGAGATGGACCGGATGGTAGATCAAAATGCGTTGCAGGCCACTTTCCCATATACATAGATACATAGATACATAGAAGATAGGAGCAGGAGTAGGCCATTCGGCCCTTCGTGCCTGCTCCGCCATTTAATGAGATCATGGCTGATCCTTTAATTCAGTATCCCGTCCCCGCCTTCTCTCCGTAACCCTTAACCCCTTTTGCCCGTAGAAATATATCTAATTCCCTCTTAAATATATTTAATGAGCTGGCGTACACTGCCCTCTGTGGCAATGAGTTCCACAGGTTCACCACTCTCTGAGTGAAGAAATTCCCCCTCATCTCTGTCCTAAATGGTTTAGCCCTTATCCTTAAATTATGTCCTCTAGTTCTGTTCTCACCCGCCAAGGGAAACATTCCTTCTGCATCCAGTCTGTCTAGACCTGTCAGAATTTTATACACTTCTATGAGGTCCCCTCTCAATCTTCTAAACTCCAGTGTGTACATCCCTAAACTACATAGTCTCTCCTCATAGGTCATTCCCGCCATTCCTGGTATCAGCCTGGTGAATCGCCGCTGCACCCCCTCCATGGCAAGAACATCCTTCCTCAGATGAGGCGACCAAAACTGTACACAGTACTCGAGGTGTGGTCTCACCAGTGCCCTGTACAGCTGCAGCAAGGTATCCCTGTTCCTGTATTCTAACCCTTTTGCTATGAAGGCCAGCATACCGTTTGCCTTCTTGACCGCCTGTTGCACCTGCATGCTCGCCTTCAGTGACTGGTGTACAAGAACACCCAGGTCTCTCTGTACTTCCCCCTCTCCCAATCTATTGCCATTTAAATAATAATTTGCCCTCCCGTTCCTGCACCCAAGGTGGATAACTTCGCACTTGTCCACATTATAGTGCATCTGCCATTTATCCGCCCAATCGCCCAGTCTGTCCAAATCGCTCTGGAGCTTCCTGGTCTCTTCCTCTGAGCCCACCCCACCTCCTAGTTTAGTGTCGTCTGCAAATTTGGAAATGCTGCATCCGACTCCCTGATCCAGGTCATTAATGTAAATTGTGAACAGCTGGGGGCCCAGGACAGATCCCTGTGGTACCCCACTTGTTACTGCCTGCCATTCAGAAAATGAGCCGTTTATTCCAACTCTCTGTTTTCTATCTGACAGCCAGTTCCCTATCCACGCCAAAACTTTCCCCTTTATCCCATGAGCCTCAATTTTCCATGCTAATCTTTTATGTGGGACCTTATCGAAGGCCTTTTGGAAGTCCAGGTACACCACATCTACTGGCTCTCCCCCATCTATTCTACCAGTTACTCCCTCAAAAAATTCCAATAGATTAGTCAAGCACGATTTACCCTTTGTAAATCCATGTTGACTCTGTCCTATCCTGTCCCCATTTGCTAAGTGCTCCGCTATTTCATCCTTAATGATGGACTCCAGCATTTTGCCCACAACTGATGTAAGGCTTACAGGTCTGTAATTACCTGCTTTTTCCCTACCCCACTTTTTGAATAGTGGGGTAACGTTAGCTATCCTCCAATCCATCGGCACTGTTCCCGAGTCTAATGAATTCTGAAAAATCATCCTTAGTGCATCCGCTATCTCTAGGGCCACCTCCTTCAGTACCCTAGGATGCATGTTATCAGGCCCTGGGGATTTGTCCACCTTCAATCCCTTTAGCTTCCTTAACACCATATCCTTAGAGATATTGATTTGCGTCAGTTCCTCCTTTGCCAATGTCCCTATTTTTCCCGATATCCCAGGGAGGTTTTTTGTGTCTTCCTTCGTAAAGACTGACCCAAAGTATGCATTTAGTTGATCTGCCATTTCCTTATTTCCCATTATATATTCCCCCGTATCTGACTGCAATGGACCAACTTTGGTTTTCACCAGTCTTTTCCTTTTGATATATTTATAAAAGCTTTTGGAGTTAGTTTTTATATTTTCCGCCAGCTTGTTTTCGTAAGCTATTTTGCCCCTCTTGATCATGCCCTTTGCCCTCCTTTGCTCTATCTTAAACTGTTCCCAATCTTCCGCTCTGGCGCTTTTTTTGGCTATTTTATACGCCCTATCTTTGGATTTTATGCTGTCTCTAATTTCCCCTGTTATCCACGGTTGAGTCACCTTTTTAGATTTCCTTTTATGCCAGATTGGTATAAACAATTTTTGCAATTTTGTCATTCTATCTTTAAATGTTTGCCATTGTTTATCTACCTCCAGTCCTCTCAGGAACGTTGTCCAATCAGACCTACTCAGTTCCCGTCTCATGGCATCATAATTCCCCTTGTTTAAATTCAGGACCTTAGTCTCTGAGTCAATTTCTTCGCTCTCCATTTCGAGTGAGAAATCGATCATGTTATGATCGCTCTGACCCAAGGGTCCCCGTACAACAAGATTACTGATTAGTCCCTTCTCATTGCACAGTACCCAGTCCAATATAGCCTGTTCCCGAGTTGGTTCCTCGACATATTGATCCAGATAACCATCCCTTAAACACTCAAGGAATTCCTCCTCCTCATTATTTTTACTGATTAGGCTAGTCCAATCTATATGTAAGTTAAAGTCACCTATGATGACAGCTGTGCTCTTATTGCACGCTTCTCTAATTTCCCTCGTGATGCCCTCCCTAACCTCTATTTTACTATTTGGAGGCCTATATACCACTCCTATTAATGTTTTTCGCCCCTCGCTATTTCTTAGCTCCACCCATATAGATTCTGTACTAACTGAGTTAATATCCTTCCTTTCAATTGCATTTATCCCCTCTTTTACTAGCAATGCTACCCCTCCTCCCTTTCTTTTTTGTCGATCCTTCCTAAATACTGAATACCCCTGTATGTTAAGCTCCCAGCCCTGCTCACCCTGCAACCATGTTTCCGTAATCCCAATTAGATCATAATTATTAACCTCTATTTCCACAGCTAATTCATCTACCTTGTTCCTGATGCTTCTCGCATTAAGGTATAAAACCCTCAGGCTTTTTTTATGCTCACATTTTTTATGAATTAGTTTGGCCCTTTGTTTTTTGTTCCTCACCCTTTTACCATTTATTTCTGTCTGCCTTTCACTTTCCTCTATTTCACTACATAGGTTTCTAGCCCCCTGCCATACTAGTTTAAATGCTCCCGAACTGCTTTATCAAAAATTACCCCGAGAACATCAGTTCCATCTCTGCACAGGTGTAGACCGTCCCTTTTGTATAGGTCACACCTACCACAAAACTGGTTCCAATGCCTCAAAAATTTAAAACCCTCCCTCTTACACCACTGCTCAAGCCACGTATTTAGCCTAACTATCCTGTTCTCTGTACTCTTACTAGCACGTGGCACTGGTAGTAATCCAGAGATTACTACCTTCGAGGTCCTACATCTGGACAATGTGACCATCTGCGGCCGTGACTTGCAGGACCATGACGCAAACCTCGAAAAATTCCTCCGTACCGCCCAACTCCTGAACCTGACATATAACAAGGAGAAGTGCATATTCCGCACAAACCGCCTCGCCATCCTTGGCTGTGTTGTGGAACACGGAGTCATCGGCCCCGACCGGATGCGTCCCCTTATGGAACTCCCACTGCCTCAAGGCCCTGAAGAGGTGCCTAGGGTTTTTCTCCTATTATGCCCAGTGGGTCCCCTACTATGCGGACAAGGCCCATCCGCTGATCAAGTCCACCTCTTTTCCCTTGACGGCAGAGGCCCGCTTAGCCTTCCACCGTATCAAGGAAGACATTGCCAAAGCCACCATGCACGCAGTGGACGAATCCATCCCCTTCCAGGTGGAAAGCGACACGTCCGACTTTGCCCTGGCCGCTACCCTCAATCAGGCGGGGAGACCCGTGGCCTTCTTTTCACGAACCCTCCAAGGCCCGGAGACCAGACACTCCGCTGTTGAGAAGGAGGCCCAGGCGATTGTGGAGGCTGTGCGTCATTGGAGGCACTACCTGGCCGGAAAACGATTTACCCTGCTCACTGACCAACGTTCAGTTGCTTTCATGTTTAACAACAAGCAGAGGGGCAAAATCAAAAACGACAAGATCTTGAGGTGGAGAATCGAACTTTCCACCTATAATTACGAGATCTTGTACCGGCCCGGGAAGCTCAATGAACCCCCGGATGCGCTATCGCATGGCACCTGCGCCAGCGCGCAGATCGATAGACTGCGGGCCCTCCACAATGACCTCTGCCACCCGGGGGTCACCAGGTTCTTCCACTTCATCAAGGCCCGCAACCTGCCTTACTCTATTGAGGAGGTCAAGACCATGACCAGCAACTGCCAAGTCTGCGCTGAGTGCAAACCGCACTTTTATAGACCAGACAGGGCCCACCTGATAAAAGCCACTCGCCCCTTCGAGCGCCTGAGCGTTGATTTTAAAGGGCCTCTCCCCTCCTCCGACCGCAATGTGTACTTCCTCAATATTATTGATGAGTACTCCCGTTTCCCGTTCGCCATCCCCTGCCCGGACATGACCAGTGCCACGGTCATTAAATGTCTGAACGACCTCCTCACCCTGTTCGGTTTCCCCAGCTATATCCATAGCGACCGGGGCTCATCGTTTATGAGCGACGAACTCCGTCAGTACCTGCTAACTAGGGGTATTGCCACAAGCAGGACCACCAGTTACAACCCCCGGGGGAACGGACAGGTGGAAAGAGAAAATGCGACAGTTTGGAAGGCCGCCCTGCTAGCCTTAAAGTCTAGGGGCCTTCCAACCTCCCGCTGGCAGGATGTGCTCCCCGATGCGCTCCACTCTATTCGGTCACTGCTCTGCACTGCCACTAACGCCACCCCTCATGAGAAAATGTTTGTCTTCCCAAGGAAGTCCACATCGGGGACATCGCTACCGCCATGGCTGACGTCCCCAGGGCCGGTCCTACTGAGAAGGCACATGAGGACCCATAAAACGGACCCCCTGGTCGAGAGGGTCGACCTCCTCCACGCCAACCCCCAGTATGCTTACATTGCATACCCGGACGGGCGGGAGGACACAGTCTCCATAAGAGACCTTGCACCCTCGGGGGCCGCAGTAACCCACTACCACCCCCCCCCGCCACGATCCGATATCCAGCCCCGGCAGACGGCAGGCCTGGGCCCAGCGACCCGCTCGACATCTACGAGGACGACACGCCTGTGCCACAGCCTACGCGGGACTCGACGCCGGAAGCTCCACTACCCCTGCCGTCGCCACGCCGATCACAGCGGCAGACAAGACCTCCGGAGAGACTCCAATACACTAACTTTTAATACACTTCACCCCGCCGGACTCAATTTTAAACAAGGGGTGAATGTGGTAAACCACTGTTTGTATTCCACTGTGTACATGCCTGGACATGCCTCGGCTGACTCCTCCCACAAGTCCTCATATAAAGGTGACTGCTCCCCAGCCCTTTGTATTTCTGGACCGGTCGACCACTCGAGGCAGACCTTCATTCTTTTGTTAATAAAAGCCTTTAGTTACTCTCTTAACTCTCAGTCTTTTATGAGTAATTGATAGCGCATCAGGGAGTTCCAGGATTTTGACCCAGCGATGATGCATAAAACCATTCGGAACGTCGCTTGATAAAAACCACCAGAGAATGTTTCGATATACAGAATTTAGGAGCACATACCCAAACAAGTAGGCACAATTCAAGCCATTTCACTTCCAGCGAATCCCATGGTATATTTCTGACAACTGGAAACAGGGACATACGAGGCAATTCACAGCACTCTGATTTCTGATTGGGAGTGTAAATTGCATACAACAGGGGTGCTTAAAAATAGGTGAAAAAATCTACCACTCACGTCTATGACTTCCTGCTTCCTCTGAATATTTTCAGATAACGCTGAGCAAACACCAGTGAACTATAGCACCAGTTCGCACTGACTACAGTTTCACATCACAGCATAATAACCACAACCATTGCAGACCGAGTGTAATGTATCCAAGTTTGTTGACTATACAAAGCTACGCGGGAAAGCAAGTTGTGGAGGACACAAAGGGGTATGGACAGGTTAAGTGAGTGGGCAAGAACATGGCAAAAGGAATATAATATGGAGAAATGTGAATTTATCCACTTTAAGAAAAATAGAAAAGCAGAATATTTTTATTTTTTTATTTTTTTTTTAAAATAGGAGAGACTGGGAAATTTTGGTGTTGAGGGACCTGGGTGTCCTTGTACACAAATCACAGAAATTTAACATGCAGGTACAGCAAGCAATTAGGAAAGCAAATGGTATGTTAGCCTTTATTACAAAAGGATTAGAGTTTAAAGATCAAAGACGTCTTATTGCAACTATATAAGGCTATGGTGAGACCACACCTGGAGTATTGTGTCCAGTTTTAGTCTCCTTACCCAAGGAAGGATATACTTGCCATAGAGGGAGTGCAACAAAGGATCACTAGGCTGGTTCCTGGGATGGGAGGGAGGGGGGGGGGGGGCGGGGGAGGAGAAGGTCCTATGGGGAGAAATTGCATAAACTAGGCCTATATTCTCTAGAATTTAGAAGAATGAGAAGTGATCTCATCGAAACGTATAAAATTCTTAAGAGGCTTGACAGGGTAGATGCTGGGAGGATGTTTCCCCTGGCAGGGGAGTCCAGAACCAGGGGTCAGTCTCAGAATAAGTGGTCGGCCATTTAGGACTGAGATGAGGAGAAATTTCTTCACTCAAAGGGTTGTGAATCTTTGGAATTCTCTACCCCAGAGGGCTGTGGAGGCTCAGTTGTTGAGAATATTCAACATAGAAGACAGGAGCAGGAGTAGGCCATTCGGCCCCTCAAGCCTGCTCCACGATTCAATGAGATCATGGCTGATCATCCAAACTCAGTACCCTGTCCCTGCCTTCTTCCCATATCCCTTTAGCCTTAAGAAATATATCTAACTCCTTCTTGAATATATTTAATGAATTGGCCTCAACTGCCTTCTGTGGTAGAGAATTCCACAGGTTCACCACTCTCTGGGTGAAGAAGTTCCTCCTCATCTCTGTCCTAAATGGTTTACCCCTTATCCTTAGGCTGTGACCGCTGGTTCTGGACTCCCCCGCCATCGGGAACATCCTTCCTGCATCTAGTCTGTCTAGTCCTGTTAGAATTTTACAAGTTTCAATGAGATCCCCTCTCATTCTTCTAAATTCCAGCGAGTATAAGCCCAATTGACCCAATCGCTCTTCATACGTCATTCCTGCCATCCCAGGTATCAGTCTGGTGAATCTTCGCTGCACTCCCTCCATGGCAAGAACATCCTTCCTCAGATAAGGCGACCAAAACTGCACACAATACTCAAGGTGCGGTCTCACCAAGGCCCTGTACAACTGCAGCAAGACATCCTTGTTCCTGTACTCAAACCCTCTCGCTACAAAGGCCAACATACCATTTGCCTTTTTAACTGCC
The DNA here is from genome assembly GCF_052327205.1 of Somniosus microcephalus. Classification (NCBI taxonomy): domain Eukaryota; kingdom Metazoa; phylum Chordata; class Chondrichthyes; order Squaliformes; family Somniosidae; genus Somniosus; species Somniosus microcephalus. The sequence goes on along the minus strand of NC_140992.1, from coordinate 135,783,988 downwards.
TGCTGCACCTGCATGCTTACCTTCAGCGACTGGTGCACAAGGACACCCAGGTCTCGTTGCACTTCCCCTTCTCCCAATCTGTTGCCGTTCAGATAATAATCTGCCTTCCTGTTTTTGCCACTAAAGTGGATAACCTCGCATTTATCCACATTATACTGCATCTGCCATACATCTGCCCAATCACCCAACCTGTCCAAATCATACTGGAGTTTCTCGGCATCCTTCTCACAGCACACACACCCACCCAGCTTTGTGTCATCTGCAAACTTGGAGATATTACATCTAGTTCCCTCATCTAGATCATTAATTTATATTGTGAATAGCTGGGGTCCTAGCACCGATCCCTGCGGTACCCCACTAGTCACTGCCTGCCACTCGGAAAAAGAGCCGTTTATTCCAACTCTTCGCTTCCTGTCTGCCAGCCAGTACCTTGCCCCCAATCCCATGTACTTTAACTTTACACGCTAATCTCTTATGCGGGACCTTATCGAAAGCCTTCTGAAAGTCCAAATACACCACATCCACTGGTTCTCCCTTATCTATTCTACCAGTTACATCCTCAAAAAATTCCAATAGATTAGTCAAGCACAATTTACCTTTTGTAAATCCATGTTGACTTTGTCCGATCCTGTCACTGTTTTCCAAGTGCTCTGCTATTACATCTTTTGTAATGGACTCCAGCATTTTCCCCCACTACCGATGTCAGGCTTACCGGTCTATTATTCCCTGTTTTCTCTCTACCACCTTTTTTGAATAGTGGGGTAACATTAGCTACCCTCCAATCCATGGGAACTGTTCCAGAGTCTATAGAATTTTGGAAGATGCCCAGCAATGCATCTATTTCTAGGGCCACTTCCTTAAGTACCCTAGGATGTAGATTATCAGGCCCTGGGGATTTATCGGCCTTCAATCCCTTCAATTTCCTTAACACGATTTCCCTACAAATACTGATGTCATTCAGTTCTTCATCCTCATTAGACCCTATGTTCCCCGACAACTCTAGGTGGTTATTTGTGTCCTCCTTTGTGAAGACAGAACCAAAGTATGTATTTAATTGGTCTGCCATTTCTTTGTTCCCCATTATAAATTCCCAATTCTGGTTGCAAGGGACCTACACTTGATTTCACCAATCTTTTTCTCTTCACATGCAGCAAACTTTTGATTAACCGGCCCCTAAATAACCAGAACGCTCTATCTACCGGCAAAATTCAGGAGTCGGTTCAGGTAACTTTTTTTGCTCCATTTGTTGCTGTGCAACGGTGTAGCTGAAGCTGTTGCTAAGCTACAGAGACACATGCAACTTGTGCCGATTGTTTTGAAGCTGTACAGGGTTTGTTGCTTTATACGGAGCTCTGAGCTCCATATCTTTTACTATAGCATTCGGTTATCCGGAATTGTTGATGAACCGGCAACACGTCGGTCCCGTCCGTGCCGGACACCAGAAAGTTTCCTGTATCTATAGAAGCTTTTACAGTCAGTTTTTGTGTTCCCTGCAAGCTTACTCTCATACTCTATTTTCCCCCTCTTAATTAATCACTTTGTCCTCCTTTGCTGAATCCTAAACTGCTCCCAATCCTCAGGTTTACTGCTTTTTCTGGCCAATTTATATGTCCTCTCCTTGGATCTTATGCTATTCCCTAATTTCCCTTGTTAGCCACCTTTTTTGTTTTATTTTTATGCCAAACTGGGATGAGCAAATTCTGTAGTTCATCCATGCGATCTTTAAATGTTTGCCATTGCCTATCCACCGTCAACCCTTTAAGTAACATTCCCCAATTCATCCTACCCAACTCGCGCCTCATACCATCATAGTTTCCTTTATTTAAATTCAGGACCCTAGTCTGAGTCAAATACTTCACTCTCCATCTTAATGAAGAATTCTATCATATTATGGTTGCTCTGCCCCAAGGGGCCTCGCACAACAAGATTGCTAACTAATCTTCTCATATTACATAATACCCAGTCTAAGATGGCCTGATCTCTAGTTGGTTCCTCGACTTATTGGTCCAGGAAACCATCCCGTATACACTCCAGGAATTCCTCCTCCACAGTATTGTTACTAATTTGGTTAGCCCAATCTATATGTAGATTGACGTCACCCATGATAACTGCTGTGCCCTTATTGCACGCGTCTCTAACATCCCATTTAATGCCATCCCCAACCTCGGCATTACTGTTTGGGGGGTCTGTATTCAGCTCCCACTAACGTTTTCTGCCCCTTGGTATTTCTCAGCTCTACCCATACAGATTCCACATCATCAGAGCTAATATCCTTCCTTACTATTGTGTTAATCTCCTCTTTAACCAGCAATGCTACCCCACCTCCTTTTCCTTTTTGCCTGTCGTTCCTGAATATTGAATATCCCTGGATATTGAGTTCCCAGCCTTGGTCACCCTGGAGCCATGTTTCCGTAATCCCAATCATATCCATTTACATCTATTTGCGCAGCTAATTCATCCACCTTATTACGAATGCTCCTCGCATTTCACAAAGCCTTCAGGCTTGTTTTTTTTAAACACTCAGACCTTTTAGAACTATTATTTACTGTGGCCATGTTTGATTTACACCCTTGACTTCTCTGCCTGCCACTTTTGCTTTTCTCCTTCCTGTCTTTTGCTTTTATCCTGGTTTCCCTGCACAGGTTCCCAACCCCCTGCCATTTTAGTTTAAACCCTCCCCAACAGCACTAGCAAACACTCCCCCTAGGACATCGGTCCCAGTCCTGCCCAGGTGCAAACTGTCCAGTTTGTACTGGTCCCACCGCCCCCAGAACCGGTTCTGATGTCCCAGGAATTTGAATCCCTCCCCCTTGCACCATTCCTCTAGCCACGTATTTATCTGAAATATCCTTCTATTTCTACACTGACTAGCACGTGGCACTGGTAGCAATCCAGAGATTACTACCTTTGAGGTCCTATTTTTTTTTTAAATTTACCTCCTAACTCCCTATATTCAGCTTTTAGGACCTCGTCCCAGTTTTTACCTATATCGTTGGTACCTATATGCACCACGACAACTGGCTGCTCCCCTCCCCCTCCAGAATGCTCTGCAGCCACTCAGACATCCTTGACCCTTGCACCACGGAGGCAACAACCATCCTGGAGTCTCGTTTGCAGCCGCAGAAACGCCTATCTATTCCCCTTACAATAGAATCCCCTATTACTATAGCTCTCCCACTCTTTTTCCTCCTGTCCTGTGCAGCAGAACCACCCACGGTGCCAGGAAGTTGGCTGCTGCTGTCTTCCCCGATAAGCCATCCTCCCCAACAATATCCAAAGCGGTATATCTGTTTGAGGGGGTTGGCCACAGGGGACCCCTGCACTACCTGCCTGTGCCTACTACTCTGCCTGGCAGTCACTCATTCCCTTCCTGCCTGTGCAGCCTTTACCTGCGGTGACCAACTCCCTAAACGTGCTATCCACGACGTCCTCAGCATCAAGACTGAGATTGATAGATTTTTGGATACCAAGGGAACCAAGGGATATGGGGATAGTGCAGGAAGGTGGAGATGAGGTAGAAGATCAGCCATGATCTTACTGAATGGCGGAGCAGGCTCGAGAAGCCGAATGGCCTACTCCTGTTCCTATTTATTTGTTATGTACACTGCTGCTGTACACAGCTCCCAGTCATGATTCACAGCAACTCCCTGGCTAAAAATAAATAAACCCTTTCTATGGCTGACTGCAAGATGTTTTTGAACAGATTACTTGGTGAGACCAAGATCATCAACAAATCCTTTCCTTTTACAGAGAGCTAACTTAGGGGGGGTGGGGGGGGGGGAATCAATCTAAATAATGCATAAATCAACAGAAAATGGTAAAAATTATATCTAAGTTCAGGTGTGATTCTGTGATCAATAATCCAAGACAGTTTTTAGTGAACCTTTAGACAGCCGCTTTGTGTCGCAGAATCTCAACAGGGTTCACGTTTAGGTTGATTGGCCAGGATAAAAATTGGCCCTTAGTGTTAGGGGGGGATTAAATACGTGGGGTTACGGGGATAGGGCTTGGGTGGGATGGCTGTCGGTGCAGGGACCGGGTGCTAGGGTTTGGATGATCAGCCATGATCTCGTTGAATGGCGGAGCAGGCTCGAAGGGCCGAATGGCCTACTCCTGCTCCTATCTTCTATGTTTCTATGTTTCACTCCACTGCAATGAAAACCCAATTGAAACCTGCTTGCATGCAAGACTTTGTTGCTTCAACAGAGACAGGAGCTTGGGGACACCCCTTTAGCATGTTGTTCACAAACATGGAGTTGGGAGAGTGTGGCACTGCTTCTGTGCTTGGTTTTTGATGTTATAGATGAGGTTCAGTTTTGAAGTTTCTGCTAAGAGCTTGAAACAAAGCCACACCATCCGGAATCAGATGCCAAATGCAGAACGGCTACTGGCCAATGGTTCTGATCAATTTGGCTCCGAAGCCAGCAAGAGAGAGCTTGGAGTGAGAGCACACAGTAAAGAACCTCTGATTCACCAAATAAATGTTCAAAAAATGTTAAATGGACAAAAAAAATTACAAGGGGATGTAGCGAATCATATTTAAAAGCTTAACTGGTTTGGAGACCCCCTCCATCCTGCAGGTTTGTCTCCTATAGAGACTAACTTTAGGAAGTGGTGAGAAGTCAACAATGTAGCAAACCGTCCCAAGGCACTTCACAGGAGAATTGTCAGACAAAATTTGACACCGAGCCACACAAGGACATTAGGGCAAATGCTTGGTCAAAGAGGTACGTTTTAACGAGCATCTTAAAAGGAGGAGAGGTTTAGGGAGGGAATTCCAGAGCTTAGGGCCAAGGCAGCTGAAGGCACGGCTGCCAATGGTGGGGCAAAGGTAGTGAGGTATGTGCAAGAGTCCAGAATTGGAAGAACGCAGTGTTCTGAGGGTTGTAGGGCTGGAGGAGGTTAGAGATAGGGAGGTGCAAGGCCATGGAGGGATTTGAGCACAAGGATGAGAATTTGAAAGGCAAGGCGTTGCTGGACCAGGAGCCAATGTGAACAGACACGGGTGCCTCCCTCTACCTCCCCGTCCAAATATTCTAAACACACTATCTCAAAAGGATCCATACAAAATAGACATCCTGAATTTGAAAACAGATCATCCTAAATCATTTAATTGAATTACAAGTGGAGCATTTTTTATTCACAATGGTCTTTTTTTTTTAAGTTTAATTTTCTTAGAAACCCAGTGAATATGCTAAAAGGGATAGAGGTAATGAGACAAAAATGAATGGACACCTGCAGATGGAAACTGAAGATTGGTACTGATAACATTGGCTGTGTTTCACCGGCTGGTTACCAGGAAGTTGCACAGAGGACAAAGGTGGTGCTGGGAACAAAGGAATTTTACCCCCTCACTTAAAAATTGGAGCAAAAAAAAACACATTGCTCTTTTACACTGTTAACCTTGCATAAGGACGGCCTCTCGGCTCAGCGTCATTTACCAATCACATCAGCCACCACTTCTCATCTATTTCAAGAGTTAGGCCCACTCAGTCTTACATACTCAGTACAGTATCCTGTTCACCCATTACATTAACAGACCAAACCATGGAAAGTAAAACTGGTCTATATTCCACATGAAAATTCAACTTTTACTGCTGACTAATTTATCAAGAGAATTTTCTTGAAGCAACCTTTTACGTTGCACCTTTGTAAAAGGTAACAGTGATTACATCCTCACTGTGCACCCTGCAAGTTTTATACAGCCACACACTCTCTCCACAGCCAAGAACTGCAAGTACACAATAAATAGTCACAATTCTCACACTAGTCCACGTAGCTGGAAGCAGTTGGCTAATTAAAATGGAGCTATTTGATACCTGGCCAGATTAAAGGAAACATGCACAAGAAAGCTCAGTCAGCCCACCTTCGTTCATCCAACTGGAAAACCCTGCAGTCCCATCACAACACCCAAGATGATACCCCGGTTTTTGTTTCCACTACCCTAGCCAGAAATCCAGCCCAAGCAGTGACCACATTTTGCATGAAACATGTACATACCCCTAAAAAAGGAAAAAGCTACACTTGTGCATTTAAGCAACTGTGGTAAACAGACAAAGGTCAGAGACAGTGCATAAAAGCTTAATTGTGGCTTACACAAATGCAAGGAGATGTGGAAACCCAGCAGATTGGGAGAACTATAAAACACAACAAAGGGATTCAAAAAGTAATGAGGTGCAAAAAGGAAGATGGACAAAACCTTGCAAGAAATATCAAATCCAACAGTAAAGGTTTTTATACATATATTAAGGGAAGAGATTGGCAAGGGGAATGTGGGCCCATTAAAGACAGATACAGGCGATAATATAATGGATAATAAGGAAATGGCAGACTTGTTAAATTAATACTTGGTATCCATTTTCACAGTAGAGGAAGAGGACTAAAAACCTACAAGGGAACCTAAAAATAAGTAAAGGGGAGGAAGCTATGGAATGAGGCTTTAGATAGACAATTCTACAGGACCTGATGGTTTCCATCCTAATGTGTTAAAAGAAACCAGTAGAGAAATTGCAGATGCTTTAAGAATTGTGCCTTTGCATTGAAAGTTGCAAATCTCACTCCATTATTGAAGACAGGAGGGAGGGAGAAACCAGGAAACTGCAGACCTGTCAGTTTGTCAGTTGTGAGAAGTTACTGGAATTTATCATCAGGGACAGAGTGACTGAGCATTCGAACAAGTTGGAGCTGACCAAAGAAAGTCAGCGCTGACCAAAGAAAGTCAGCATGGATTTGTGAAGGGTCAGTTACATCTGACTAATCTAGCAGAAGTGAACTAGCGGGAGGAAGAGGTACAGTTCGGCGCAGTTCCTTGGACAGGAACCTGCTCCTGATCACAACCCAGTGAATCCTAACAGCATGCATGTGGACATCAGACAACGACAGATTCAGGCTGAGCTGAGCTGGCCTCACTCACTGTCTAGACTATGAAAAACGGCGAATGGGACAAGACGGGAAGGGAAAGAGAAGAGTACCTGTGAAACCATGATCTAGAGAGAGGCAGCACTTTCAGATGAGAGGGGAGAAAACTTGTGGTGGGTTGGGGGGAGGTTTAAGAATAAAAAGTTTTAAAAAAATTAACTAAATTGCCAAGATACACAAAACATAAAAGTTACATCAGCAAACCCTGCAGAGAAACTTTATATCAGACAATCTTGTGGTTGGGGTACGTGTCAAGGAGATTCCCTGGTGCCTGCTTTGTACACATTAAAGCAGAAGTAATAGGTCTGACAAACTTACTCAGCGGGCTGAACACAGCAAGACAAGCTCGTGACCCTGTCATTTGTTTTTAATGTGAATCCAGATCACTACCTAGCTGAGGAGAGAAACCCAACATTTACACTAACCCACTAACCCACTCAATTCCGTTGGCTGCTTAATATAGCGTGAAGAAACCCTATGCTGAAAACAATGCACTGAAAGAATCCAAGCAGAGACATTCGTGCAAAGCTAGGTTGCCTAGCACCATGTCTGCACTTGGTAAATACTGCAGTGCCTGGCCCGGATAAAGCATTTCTGTGTGCCATACACAAAAGCACATTATATAAAAAGGTTACGGCAATGTTCACTAAAAAGGAAGTCCGTTGCACACTGTACAGTACTTGCTAACCCTCTTGAAGACACGTCTGTACTTGGGTTCCTCTTTCTCCCCTGCTCTCGAAGGTGCGGACTTGAGTTGCAGTACATTTCCACAGGTTTCATCGGATAAAACCAGTTTCCCAGCATAAATTACCCAGGGTACATCCAAGTTTCATCAACATGAATTTTAACACAGATGGCTGCAAATTCTATTCATCTCCAAATTTTCTTGTGGAGGCAAAGAGCATGACAGATACTGAATGAGTACTTTGCATCTGCCTTCACAAGAGGATGAAGTTAATGTTGCAGTTGGGTGGGGGCTAAAGATATTGGATAGGATAAAAAAAGATAGAATGGAGGTGCTAAATAGGTTGGCATCACAAACTTAACAAGTTACCCGGTCCCAATGGGATGCATCCTAGATTGCTGAGGGAAGCTAGGGTGGAGATATCAGAAGCTCTGACCACAATCCGATCCTCCTTGGATATGGGAGTGGTGCCAGACGACTGGAGGATTGCAAATGTTACACCTCTGTTCAAAAAAGCAGCGTAGAATAAACCTGGTAACTACAGGTCAATCAGTCTAACATCAGTGGTGGGAAGCAAGATACCATTGTCAGGACAACATTCTCACTTGGTGAAACATGGGTTAATAAGGGACAGTCAGCACTAATCTGTTGAAGGCAAATCATGTATGAATAACCTGATTGAGTTCTTTGAAGTAACGGAGGGTTGTTGACAGTAATGTTGTATATATGGAATTTCAAACGGCATTTGAGAGAAGTGGGATGTTTTTTCTGACTGGAAAGAAGTATGCAGTGGGGTCCCCCAGGCATCCTCCACATACTGCTGGAGAAACCAGACTGGGCAACAACACCCTAGCAATGGTGGATGTCAAGTGATCTCAACCCACATTGACCACCACAACACAGCCCTAACTCAGGTGTCCATTCCAAACGGTTGACCAGTTTCAAGTGGATTATTGAGTTACCTATGGTTTTCTTCAAGATTATTGAACTATTAATAGTTAATTAAGTTCAGATGCTTATTTTAGATGCCTTAATTTAAAGCAAAAAATTTAGAGGTTAAATGACACAGTTGTGCTTCAGTTAACTGTTACTGGATAGCACAGAGTTAAAAAGGATTGGCATCTTCATATTTCAACAATCATAATTATCAATCAACATCAGATTCATATCTGCCAGGATCATTATCAAATGATGCCCTAATTGTCTGGAAAAGAAAGCTAGGTGGCAGTGTCAGTTGCGAAGAGGATGTGAAGAGGCTTCAAGGGGATCTCAACAGGCTCAGTGAGTGGGCGAGAACATGGCAGATGGATTATAATGCGGATAAGTGTGAAGTTATCCACTTTGGTAGAAAAAACAGAAAGGCAGAGTATTTCCTTAATGGTGAAAGATTGGGGAATGCAGATGCTCAAAGGGACCTGGTTGTCCTTGTACATGAGTCACTGAAAGTGAATGCGCAGGTGCAGCAAACCATTAGGAAGGCAAATGGTATGCTGGCCTTCATTACAAGAGGATTTGAGTACAGGAGTAAAGAAGTCTTACTCCAATTATATAGGGCCTTGGTGAGACCACACCTGGAGTACGGTGTACAATTTTGGTCTCCTTACCCAAGGAAGGATATACTTGCCATAGAGGGAGTGCAATGAAGGTTCACGAGATTGATTCCTGGGATGGCGGGACTGTCGTCTGAGAAGAGATTGAGTAAACTAGGCCTGTATGCTCTTGAATTCAGAAGAATGAGAGGGGATCTCATTGAAGCATACAAAATTATTAGTGCTTGATAGGGTGGATGCTGGGAGAATGTTTCTCTTGGCTGGGGAGTCTAGAACCAGGGGCCACAGCTTCAGGATAAAGGATAGGCCATTCAGGACTGAGATGAGAAGAAATTTCTACACAGAGAGTGGTGAATCTTTAGAATTTTATACCCCAGAGGGCTGTGGAGACTCAGTCATTCGGTATATTCAAAACAGAAGTCGATAGATTTTTGACGAGTAAGGGCATCAAGGGATATGGCGATAAGGCCAGTGAATGGAATTGAGGCAGATCAGCTATGATCTCACTGAATGGCAGAGCAGGCTCGAAGGGCTGAATGCCCTACTCCTATTTCTTATGTTCTTAAGACAAAATGCAAGCAAAAAGGAGGATGCTCCAGCACTAACCCTTGGCACCAATGCATAATGCCCCTTTTAAGAAGAGAAGGCCCCCCCCCCCCGGCACTATATTATTCAGGTATATCCATCAGAGGACTAATCCTACTACAACCTCATTCTGAGGGCTCTGACCTCGGAATCGACAAGGAAATAAGAGGGTAGTCCCAGAGCTCCATCTGTTTCTTGTGGATCTTGGGTTTCCCCCACCTGCTCATGCTCACCCAACTCCTGTTAAAACGGCAGTCAGCAGGTCAAGGCCCCTCTACTGTACCTCCGCTCACATACTGGGAATTTTTCACTGTTCCAGTGGACATAGTATGCAAATTCCACAAAGCCAGTTTACAGAAATCCTACTGCCATCACTACCATTAGTATAACTTAATTAATTGATTAGGTAATTGACACCTCTAATCTGGTAGAACAGTTCAATGGTTGGAAACTAACCATGTGCAAAAAAAACTGTCCAGCTGCTGGGGCCCGTTTACTCTGCAATGCGGAGAGCATTTGAGCTTTCTAACCAGCTAATAACTATTAAACATGTGGCGAAGCTGGTATTGGGGTTGGTTGCAGCAGTTTAGCAGATACACTGAATAGTTAGATACGTTAAAGATCAAACCTTTGGGGTCAGGCTGTGTAAACCCAAACATACTCATGTCAAATAGGAAGGAAACCCAGAAATGCCTGTGACAAATTCCACAGCACTGTTACTATAGATAAAGGATAGAGGCAGAACTAACTTTCTACATAAATGTAGGTGGAAATTTCTTGTGGCCTGTATAAATTGAAAGCCAAGGGTGAAGACGGTCACTTGCTCCTGGAAAACTGGCTTCTCTCAATTCTATTCAGTACTGATTTATTAGTTAAACCAGCAAGACTCCATTTGGGAGGTGTGAACAACCACCCTGTGGATCATTCAAGCTGGAGATGGGAATGACAGAGGAAGCATTATGTATTTTTCTTGTCTGCTCAATTCACCATGCACGCCAGACAGTATGAAGGCCAAAGGAATATTTAAGTCTCTGGCCTGAGTGACTAAAGTGGCCCTGGGTCAAACAGAACCAAAAACAAGTGCTGGATTGTGTTACAGGACCATTGCTAAAAAGATCTCATAGCATTTACTGCTGTAATCACAGCGTAGCCTTAAAAGATCAAGCCTTTTACTGCTGCCATTGCACATAAGCTTGCACTGTTCTGCACGTGTCCGACTTGTTTAGTTCCTGTAAGTAAACCTAGCTAGTTAATTCAGAATCTGACCCCGGCGTGAGCACCATGTGTTGATAATATTATCTTTGAGTGTGGTTTGGAGAATGCAGTCGACACCAGCAATCTAGGATTGAGAGAGTCCTAAAAGATTTAAGGGCTCTGCAGAGGCAGAACTGCAGCTTCAGGTACCCAGAAGGTGCAAGACCCAGTTATGGGAGTGGTAGCAAGACCATAATAATATTAAACATTCAGAAAAATACCCTCAAACTAGCGGCGGCAAGTTGCAAGAGATACCTGCTGCACTGTCAATGTAAAAACAAGACAGTCAAGAACCGTTAGCCTACAAGAAGAGGAAAATTCTCCTAAAAAAGCGACTCTATAATTAGGGTAATATGTCACATTACAAAATGGAGAATTCTACAAAAGAAGTTTTTGTAACTGTGTTTTTCCAAATGCAAAGAATGATTGACTTGCGACTCCAATGAGATAAAACTAATGAACTGCTGAAAAATAAGCCAAACAATCCCGAGGATGGTTAAAAATAAAAGGAAGAACACAAGTTGGGTGTAATTATAGGTTGTGTAGCTGTTGTCTGTTAGAACAGAACGAGGAAGAAAGGAACTCCGAAGCCACTGTACCTCTGATCGCCAGACTGGGTAATTATGTCTATCTTTGCACTGCTTTTCATAAAAAGTTAAACTAACTTGTTGTCGTCAGCCTGATTGTCCAGTATCTAAGAACACAAGACTCCTAGCATTTTCACTCACATTTTAAAAACAAAATTTAATACCAGCTGATAAGGGCTCAAGGTTAAAAAGGTAGAAAACAACAAGTGCTTGTTAAAGGAATTATGTCCAGGGGAGGGAACTGCTGAGTGGATTGCCCCAGGGGATCAGTGATGGGACCACTAATTAAATCAATGACATGGATTCAGAAACAATGCAAACTGGTCAAATTTGCAGAGAATACCAAACTAGAAGGAGCAGCTCAAATTGCAGAACAAGTTGGACAAAATATGTTGGCAGAACGACAGGCAAAATTTAAAGTGGGCAAGTGTGAAGTACTACACAATACAATACAAATCGCTTTATTGGCATGATAAGGTACATCTTATGTTGCCAAAGCATCAAAATACATTTATGGTTGAACACATAAACGCGGTTCCATTCATACAGTGTATAAACAGGTATATCCCGGAGTTTATAAATATACATTCGCCTTGTTTATATATACTCTTGTCTTAGTTTACTGGTTGTCCCTCTGTTCATGGCAAGCTGTAACATAGTGTGCCGCCAGTGTTACACAGCTTCTCTCCTCCCCCAGTAGGAATGGGAGAAAAGTTGAAGACGTGCTCCATAAATCATGTTGAAATAGTTATGGATAAGTTGAAGGAGTCCTAGTAGGCTCAAAGCTCAACATGTCCAACTAATGTACAGCAGTAATCAACAAAGCAAATAGAATACAGCACTATACAGCCAACAGTAAAATACAACTCTGGAGGAGTTCATGATGAAACTACAGGGCTTTGACCAGATCAGAACTTAAGTACACTGTCCAATTCCACTCACTTACACACAAGGGAGTCTTTTACAGGTGCAGAGACAAGGCAAGTGGCTACCTGGGCTTTTTTTCCTGCGAGGATTTCTTTTGGGGCGGGGGTGGTGAGTCACGTTGTACACGTGCAAATATGGGAATTGTTTGCACCAGCGACTGACCTGCAATTTACCCCATTATTATAGAACTGATGAAAATGCCCAACCACACACAACCAGACTTTGAAAGGGCAATTCTACTGCTGACTGTTTTTCACAGTTCAAGTGGAAATAGAAGAATTTAAAACATTCCATCACGATGGTCCACTGGAACCCTAGCAACATTTGCAGCTTGACTAGCGCCCAGATGCACAGAAATAATTCAAATACGTGGGTGAAATGAGCTTACAGACTGCAAGAGCCAAATTTGATGAGCTTGAACTCTTCCTTCCAAATTCACTGCTGAGCATTTACTGATCCTCGTAAGGCTATCTATAATATTATGCATACCAAGCACAATCTAGGAATCTTAACAATGGCAAAAGGGTGACTGAGAACAGCAACATGAAGGCTAAAGACATTCTATCGGATTGCCACCATAGCAGAACCCAGCAACTCTTAAGAAAACAATTCTCCAAGATGCTAAACATGACTTCTTAAAGCCAAGATGCTGAGCTGAAAATGCACAACTGGTATTCACAATGTCCTTGCTGAATTTCACCAATGCAACAGAAATATTGGGTATTTTGCTGAGCTACCAATCATATTTGCTGCACCAGAACAAAGCTTCTCCAAGGCTAGATCTTCAAATAGGAGACTGCTCTTCAGAGATTAGGATTATTATACATTGTTGGGGCAAAGTAGATTTAAGGGAGCTTTGTACTACCACCGATAGCAAAATACTGCAGATGTTGGAAATCCGAAATAACAACAGAAAATGCTGGAAAAACTCAGCAGGTCAGGCAACATCCGTGGAGAGAAATTTGAGTGGAAAGAAAAGAAAATAGATCGAAGGCAGGGCTGCGATCGGACAAAAGAAGTGAAAGAGACAAAAGAAGTAGAAGAGACAATAAAAGGTGTTGGAAGCCAGACGAGATGGTAATAGGCTGAGATTAATGGGGGCCGAGGAACTCAAGGGACAGCACCTCATCTTCCAATTAGGCACTTTGCAGCCTTCCGGACTCAATATCGAGTTCAACAATTTCAGATCATAACCTCGGGCCCCATTCATTTTTTACCTGTAATTTTTCCACTCCTTTCCCCCCCCCCCCCCTTTCCTTTTGTTTCACTCTCCCACCTGGCAGCTATCTCTTGCCCTGCCAGTAAACTTCACACCTAATCTCAGCCTATTACCATCTCGTCTGGCTTCGAACACCTTTTATTGTCTCTTCTACTTCTTTTGTTCGATCGCAGCCCTGCCTTCGATCTATTTTCTTTTCTTTCCAGTTTTGAAGAAGGGTTCGACCCGAAACATCAACTCAAATTTCTCTCCACGGATGTTGCCTGACCTGCTGAGTTTTTCCAGCATTTTCTGTTGTTATTTTGTACTACCACCAACTGACAAGAGCCTGATGTGGAGAATGGGTGCCCAAAATGGGAAAGTGTTCCATTTCCCAACAATAATATCCCTCAGTTTGGCCACAAAAATTACCATAAAAAGCTTTTTAGAAAATCCATTTAGGATTTCAAAAAGACTTGCAAGATCGATGGGAAAGAGGAACAGATTTGAACAATTTACAATGTCATTGATTGCAGTTCAGTGAGGATCCCAGCACTCTGACATCACAGAAAATCCCAAGCACAGGAATACTACATTTTAAACTTGTTCTGCTGTGCTCATTCCAGCAACAGTTAAACATTAAAAACAAGCTTTGGACAAAGCCAACATCTCTACAGCTGGTCTGCACACTTCTCAGCTGATGCAAGCACTCCAACTTGAGCAACAGGCTATGGATGTTTTTGGAAGGGTAGTGTTTTTTCAATGTAACTGTGCATGGTAACTACAGTAGTGACAAAATGACTATATACCAAAGTAGCACCAATTGCAATGTTGGAGGACAGTCCAACAGCCAGATGACAACCATTATTACATAACATCTCTCCAGCTGATACAACCATGATCACTACATCTCTAGGCTTAATTCTCCATTCTAAACTCCAACAACAGTGTCCAACAAGTTCTTACTCCTCTCTGAATCTTTGGACCAGGGACAAATGTAATTCGGTCCCATTTTCATACCGTCTTTATTTTTGTACATCCGTTATAAATGCCTTCCACCACTGGTGGCGCTGCAACATCCGAATCCTCCTCTCCTCCCCCACTAATGTAATTACAGTGCAAGTTTACTTGGGCTCTTTCCATTATATAAAGTTTTAAAGTAAAAAGATAACAGGGGGTGCACATAGACACAAGATTAACTCCTCCCTAGCCTAGGACCACTGAAGTTAAATTTAAGCCCCAAACTGGCTGAGATTGGTCAAATTACAGCACAGACCCAAGAACAGAGCCCGAGGCTTTCTAATGTACACTGACAGTGTCTTTAGCCACAAAGCCAATGGGGAAACTCATATTGCAATTTGTTTTCTCTGCAATACTGGAAATACACCCTCCCCCAAATCCAGTCAAAACCACTCATCCACTGCTCAATTCACCCCCTTCCCCCTCCATAGTCACCCCCTTTCCCAATTGCCCCCCAACCAATTCACCCTCTTTCCAAGTCCCTCCACCCAAACCAATTCACCCCCGTTCCCAGTCCCTCCCCCCAAACCATAGAAACAGCAAAGATAGGAGCAGGAGTAGACCATTCAGCCCCTCGAGCCTGCTCCGCCATTCAATGCGATCATGGCTGATCATCCAAATTCAGTACCCTATCCCTGCTTTCTCCCCATATCCCTTGATCTCTTTAGCCTTAAGAAATATATCCAACTCCTTCTTGAATATATTTCACTAGCTGGGGAGCCCCGCGTTGCGAGGGCAATTTTGGGGCGCTTGGTCTCCCTGCCCGTGTGTCCCCCCTCTCCCTGTCCTATCCCTCCCTCCCCTCCTCTCCCTCCCGTCTCCCTTCCTCCCCTACCCCTCACCTCCCCCACTCCCCTCTGTCCCTCTCCCCCCCCCCTCCGCGATTTCCCGAGGCTGTACCCCCCCTCCGATTTCCCGAGGCTCTCGCCCCCCCCCTCCGATTTCCCGAGGCTCTCCCCCCCCCCCTCCGATTTCCCGAGGCTCTCCCCCCCCCCTCCGATTTCCCGAGGCTCTCCCCCCCCCCCTCCGATTTCCCGAGGCTCTCCCCCCCCCCCTCCTCCGCGATTTCCCGAGGCTCTCCCCCCCCCCCCGCGATTTCCCGAGGCTCTCCCCCCCCCCCTCCTCCGCGATTTCCCGAGGCTCTCCCCCCCCCTCCTCCGCGATTTCCCGAGGCTCTCCCCCCCCCCTCCGCGATTTCCCGAGGCTCTCCCCCCCCTCCGCGATTTCCCGAGGCTCTCCCCCCCCCTCCGCGATTTCCCGAGGCTCTCCCCCCCCTCCGCGATTTCCCGAGGCTCTCCCCCCCCCCCTCCGCGATTTCCCGAGGCTCTCCCCCCCCTCCGCGATTTCCCGAGGCTCTACCCCCCCCCGCCTCCGCGATTTCCCGAGGCTCTCCCCGCCCTCCGCGATTTCCCGAGGCTCTCCCCCCCCCCCCTATTAAATTGTTATTTAATTCCCTAACACATCATTAAAATATTTACCTTAGTTCCCTAACACACAAAGTGTGGGGGGGAAAATTGTGAAAAATCAAGATGGCGGCCACTCACCTCGGTTCAGAAGGATAAGGCCCGCCCACACACGCACCGATTGGTCGACCGGTCAGGTCACCGAAGCGTAGGATTGGTCAATCGTCGAGTCACTCGACACTCAACTGTAGGAAGGAACCCGCCGTCTGATTGGTGGACCTCGACGTCACACGGTCGCTAATGAGATGCTAATGAGCGGAACGCTGAAGGTTTTCGGCGGGCGGGATTTTTGTCCGGCCGAAACGTAAATACGCCTATGACCGGTCCGGAATCGCAAGCTTTCTTTTGAGGCGACGCGCGCGTCGGTACGCTCTGTAACTTTCAAACGTATAGAGAACAGACAGACAGACAGACATCGGGACAGACAGAAGAGCCGCTTTATATATATAGAAGATAGATAGATGAATTGGCCTCGACTGCCTTCTGTGGTAGAGAATTCCACAGGTTCACCACTCTGTGGGTGAAGAAATTCCTCCTCTCAGTCCTAAATGGCTTACCCCTTATCTTTAGACTGTGACCTCTGGTTCTGGACTCCCTGACCATCAGGAACACCCTTCCTGCCTCTAATCTGTCCAGTCCTGTCAGAATTTTTTAAGTTTCAATGAGATCCCCTCTCATTCTTCTAAACTCCAGCGAGTATAAGCCCAATCGACACAATCTCTCCTCATACGTCATTCCTGCCATCCCAGGTATCAGCCTGGTGAATCTTCGCTGAACTCCCTCCATGGCAAGAACATCCATAGTGGTTAGCACTGTTGCCTCACAGCGCCAGGGACCCGGGTTCGAATCCGGCCTCGGGTGACTGTTTGTGTGGAGTTTGCACATTCTCCCCGTGTTTGCGTGGGTTTCCTCCGGGTGCTCCGGTTTCCTCCCACAGTCCAAAGATGTGCAGGTTAGGATGATTGGCTATGATAAATTGACCCTTAGTGTTAGGGGGATTAAATACGTGGGGTTACGGGGATCGGGTGGGATATGTGTCGGTGCAGGCTCGATGGGCCGAAATGGCCTCTATCTGCACTGTGGGGTTTCTGTGATCTGTGAAAACTGCACACAATACTCAAGATGTGGTCTCACCAAGGCCCTGTACAACTGCAGCAAGCCATCCTTGTTCCTGTACTCAAACCCTCTCGCTACAAAGGCCAACATACCATTTGTCTTCTTAACCGCCTGCTGCACCTGCATGCTTACCTTCAGCGACTGGTGCACAAGGACACCCAGGTCTCGTTGCACTTCCCCTTCTCCCAATCTACTGCCATTCTGATAATCTGCCTTCCTGTTTTTGACACCAAAGTGGATAACCTCGCACTTATCCACATGATATTGTATCTGCCATGCTTCTGCCCAATCACCCATCACAAACCAATTCACCCCCTTTCCCACTCCCTCCACCCAAAACCAATTCACCCCCTTTCCCAATCGCCCCCCCAAACCAATTCACCCCTTTCCCAATCGCCCCCCCAAACCAATTCACCCCCTTTCCCAATCGCCCCCCCAAACCAATTCACCCCCTTTCCCAATCGCCCCCCCAAACCAATTCACCCTTTCCCAATCGCCCCCCAAACCAATTCACCCCCTATCCCAATCGCCCCCCAAACCAATTCACCCCCTTTCCCAATCGCCCCCCCAAACCAATTCACCCCCCCAAACCAATTCACCCCCTATCCCAATCGCCCCCCAAACCAATTCACCCCCTATCCCAATCGCCCCCCAAACCAATTCACCCTTTCCCAATCGCCCCCCAAACCAATTCACCCCCCCAAACCAATTCACCCCCTATCCCAATCGCCCCCCAAACCAATTCACCCCCTATCCCAATCGCCCCCCAAACCAATTCACCCCCTTTCCCAATCGCCCCCCCAAACCAATTCACCCCCTTTCCCAATCGCCCCCCCAAACCAATTCACCCCCTTTCCCAATCGCCCCCCCAAACCAATTCACCCCCTTTCCCAATCGCCCCCCCAAACCAATTCACCCCCTTTCCCAATCGCCCCCCCAAACCAATTCACCCCCTTTCCCAATCGCCCCCCCAAACCAATTCACCCCCTTTCCCAATCGCCCCCCCAAACCAATTCACCCTTTCCCAATCGCCCCCCCAAACCAATTCACCCTTTCCCAATCGCCCCCCAAACCAATTCACCCCCCCAAACCAATTCACCCCCTATCCCAATCGCCCCCCAAACCAATTCACCCCCTTTCCCAATCGCCCCCCCAAACCAATTCACCCCCTATCCCAATCGCCCCCCAAACCAATTCACCCTTTCCCAATCGCCCCCCAAACCAATTCACCCCCCCAAACCAATTCACCCCCTATCCCAATCGCCCCCCAAACCAATTCACCCCCTATCCCAATCGCCCCCCCAAACCAATTCACCCCCTTTCCCAATCGCCCCCCAAACCAATTCACCCCCTTTCCCAATCGCCCCCAAACCAATTCACCCCCTTTCCCAATCGCCCCCCCAAACCAATTCACCCCCTTTCCCAATCGCCCCCCCAAACCAATTCACCCCCTTTCCCAATCGCCCCCCCAAACCAATTCACCCCTTTCCCAATCGCCCCCCCAAACCAATTCACCCCCTTTCCCAATCGCCCCCCCAAACCAATTCACCCCTTTCCCAATCGCCCCCCCAAACCAATTCACCCCCTTTCCCAATCGCCCCCCCCAAACCAATTCACCCCTTTCCCAATCGCCCCCCCAAACCAATTCACCCCCTTTCCCAATCGCCCCCCCAAACCAATTCACCCCCTTTCCCAATTGCCCCCAAACCAATTCACCTTTTCCCAATCGCCCCCCCAAACCAATTCACCCTTTCCCAATCGCCCCCCAAACCAATTCACCCCCTTTCCCAGTCTCTTCCAAACCAATTCACCCCCTTTCCCAGTCCCTCCCAAACCAATTCACCTCCTTTCCCAATCGCCCTCCCAAACCAATTCACCCTTTCCCAATCGCCCCCCAAACCAATTCACCACCTTTCCCAGTCCCTCCCAAACCAATTCACCCCCTTTCCCAGTCCCTCCCAAACCAATTCACCCCTTTTCGCTCCTCCTTTCGCGTCGCGCCACGCTCCCCGGGGATGAGAGCGGTTACCCCTGCCCTGCTAACCAAGACACTGCTCCCCGCTCCGCCCCGGGCCGGAGTCAGGCGGAAGAGCCGGAGCTGCACCAACTCGGTTAAGTGGTGGTGAGAGCCCGCAGGCTCGGCGGGAAATGGTCTGGGGCAGTCGCCGGGGACCGACTAATACTCACGGGGCTGGACTGCTGTGATGTGGTCTGGTGTCTACGGGCCCAGGCTGCGATCTCCCCTCTCTACTAAGCGAACGCTGCCCGGCGTTCCAGCAGTCTCGCGAGACCGGGGCTGCAGCGCACTCTGTGCCACACCCTACCGGGCGGGCGGGGACTGTTTAAAGGGGCAGGCATATGCCTTGTGGGGCCTGTTTAAAAGGGACAGGCACACACGCTGCTGCACTTTAAGAGACGGAGAAAAGGCACACAATAATACAATACAATACAAATCGCTTTATTGGCATGATAAGGTACATCTTATGTTGCCAAAGCATCAAAATACATTTATGGTTGAACACATAAACGCGGTTCCATTCATACAGTGTATAAACAGGTATATCCCTGAGTTTATAAATATATTTTCGCCTTGTTTATATATATTCTTGTCTTAGTTTACTGGTTGTCCCTCTGTTGTCCCACCTTCTCTACACGACCTGTCCTTTCCGATACTGTACCTCAGGAATACTTAAACGTGAAATGTGATGTCAACTGGATATGTGTGCTTTTTGCAAGACTTGCAATATATCATAGATTCAAAAGCAAAATACTGCAAATACTGAAAAACTGAAATAAAAACAGAAAATGCTGAAAAACACTCAGCATTTATTTAGCGCCTTTAACATAGTAAAATGTCCCAAGGCACTTCACAGGAGTGTTATCACACACAAAGCATGGTAGAAGTTTGGAATTCTCTTCCGCAAATGGCATAGAAACAGAAAAATAGATCATGGCTGATCCTCTATCTCAATACCATATTCCCGCTCTCTCCCCATACCTCTTGATGCCTTTTGTGTCTAGAAATCTATCTATCTCCTTCTTAAATACATTCAGTGACTTGTCCTCCACAGCCTTCTGTGGTAGAGAATTCCACAGGTTCACCACCCTCCGAGTGAAGAAATTTCTCCTCATCTCAGTCCTAAATGTCCTACCCCGTATCCTGAGACTGTGACCCCTCGTTCTAAACCTCCCAGCCAGGGGAAACATCCTCCCTGCATCCAGTCTGTCTAGCCCTGTCGGAATTTTATACGTTTCAATGAGATCCCCTCTCATTCTTCTAAACTCTAGTGAATAGAGGCCTAGTCGACCCAATCTCTCCTCATACGTCAGTCCTGCCATCCCAGGAATCAGTCTGGTGAATCTTCACTGCACTCCCTCTATGACAAGTGTAATGTATACAACATTGAAGGGACTACTTTGTTTTGCGGATGTACATCCTTAGTTGCGAGCGTATATAACAGACGCGTATCGATTTGTATAGTCAGTGCCGAAGTTCCAGTTAACCAGTAAAGATCACTTGAAGTTACTCTCAGTCTCTGCTACTTTATTATTTTATGTAGTTGTGTATAGCGGTACAAACACAACAAATTGGTGATGAGAATTATGAACCTACGTCTTCCTATTCTGGCATCGCATCCAGAGGACACCGAAACTTGGAAGAAAGGAGCGAAAAGGTAGAGAAAACGGAGCACGCTTGCTAAGCTAGGCAGGGGATACGTAAGTCAAGTGAAAAGTGCACAGGACTTGCATGACGCTAGCTAACTAGTAAAGAATGAAAAACGGGTTTGGAAAAAAAAATGGTGATGATTGGCACGATTGCAGCATTTGATAGTAGCATTGAAGACTGGGCAACTTACATTGAAAGAGTGGAGTTGTACTGTGAGGCTAACGGAGTGGAGGTAGAAAAGAAAGCCACAGTTTTGCTGACTGTTATGGGCGCAAAGACATACGGGCTGCTACGTAGTTTATTAACCCCTGAAAAGCCAGCAAACAAAACATTCAAACAAATACTGGACACACTCCAAGACCATTGAAGCCCCAAACCACTGCTCATAGCCGAAAGATTTAAATTCCATAAACGGAACCAGAGCGAAAATGAAAGCATTTCTGAATATTTGGCAAAGTTGCGCAAATTATCAGAACATTGCCAATTTGGAGTGGGCTTATCAGACGCATTGAGGGACAGATTTGTGTGTGGCATGCAAAGTGAAAGCACCCAAAAGAAGCTCCTGTCTGAAAAAGACCTCACATTGGAGAAGGCTCTGAGTATTGCAATATCAATGGAAGCAGCAGCATGTGGCGCTTTAGACATTCAACAAAAATCCCTGGAATATTCAACTAATAAAATGTCACTGAAACAAGAAAAGAAGTGCTATCACTGTGGCAAAATGTCACATGACGACAATGACTGTTGGTTTAAAGACAAAGATTGCAGACAATGTGGCAGACGAGGGCACATTGAAAGAGTCTGCAAAGCAAATAAGAAGCCGAAAACTGATACAATACGGAGTAACAAAAAGGTACATCAAGTGATTGAAAACAAGAAACCTTTCAAAGATAGATACAAGAAGGTACACCACGTGACTGAAGACCGTTCAGATAAAGAAAAAAGTGACACAGACTCAGAGGAAGAGCTGGCTTGTCTAAAACTACACAGCGTGAAAGAGACAGGGGATCACAGAATAATATGGGTTACTCCAGAAGTGGCAGGAGTTGGCTGAAAATGGAGTTGGACACAGGCTCAGCTTTAACAGTGATCTCTGTACATGACTACAAACGGCTGTTTTCACACATACCGCTAAGGCCAACTAAAGTACTGTTAAAGACATACACAGGACAAAGAGTGTGCCCCAAAGGTAAAATAAAAGTGACAGTGACATACAAAGAAAAAAAAATACCGCAATTGAACCTCTATGTAGTGGAAAATGGAGGACCACCATTGCTGGGACGCGAATGGCTCAGGAAAATACAGTTGGATTGGCAGACCATCCAAGCACTGTTTGTGTCAGCAAAGGAGGACAGCAACGCCACTCCTGAGAGACTGTCACAAATACTCTCTGACTCTCAGGAAGTGTTCAAGAAGGGAATAGGAACACTTAAGGGCAAGAAAGCAAAAATTAAGATTGAGGAGAACGCAAATCCAAAGTTCCACAAGGCCAGACCAGTGCCTTATGCAATTCGCCCTTCAGTAGAAGCAGAGCTGGAGAACTTGGAGCAGTTAGGGGTCCTGTCCAAGGTGGATTGGAGTGAATGGGCCACACCTATAGTTCCAGTGATGAAGAAAACCTCCAGCACAAAACCAGGAAAGCCAAGAAAAGTGCACATCTGCGGAGACTTTAAAGTGACTGTTAACCCAGTCCTCCACACAGTACAGTACCCATTGCCTCGCATTGAGGACATCTTTGCTTCCCTGTCAAGGGGGAACGCTTCACAAAGATTGACTTGGCCCAGGCCTATCTCCAAATGGAAATTGATGATGCATCAAAGAAGTACCTGACAATAAATACGCACAAAGGTCTTTACCAGTACAATCGGCTGGTATTCGGAATAGCATCAGCTCCTGCAATCTGGCAAAGGGCAATGGACCAAGTCCTGCAGGGGATCCCAGGTACTCAGTGTTATCTTGATGACATCATAATTACTGGCAAGAATGACAACGACCACCTTTCCAACCTCGAACAGGTGCTCATCAGGTTACGGGAGTATGGGCTCCGAGCGAACCGGGACAAGTGTGAGTTTTTCAAAAAGGAAATCTCATACTGTGGACATGTGATTGACAAGGACGGTTTACACAAGTCTCCAGACAAGATTGAAGCTGTGATTAATGCACCAACACCTGAAAATGTGTCTCAGTTGAGATCATATCTTGGACTGGTGAACTGCTATCACAAGTTCTTGCCCAACCTATCCACAGTGTTACATCCACTAAATGCACTGCTACAGACAGGGTCACAATGGAAGTGGAGTAACAGCTGTGAACAAGCTTTTCAAGAGAGTAAAAGACTCATTACTTCAGAAGAGGTGCTAGCTCACTTTGACCCATCCTTACCTATTCGACTGGCATGTGATGCTTCACCCGATGACATTGGTGCCGTGTTGTCACATAAGTTCCCAGACGGCTCAGAAAGACCAATAGCCTTTGCCTCAAGATCATTGATTACAGCTGAACGCAATTATGCACAGATTGACCAAGAAGCCCTCAGCCTTGTGTGGGGAGTCAAGAAATTCAACTACTACTTGTATGGTCAACAGTTTACACTGTTAACTGACCACCAGCCTCTCATTTCAATCTTCAACCCAAGGAAGGGCGTTCCAGTGATGACGGCACAACGGCTGCAGTGATGGTCACTCTTCCTAGGGGCTCACCTGTATGATATTGAATACAAGGGGACCAAGCAACATGTCAACGCCGATGGTTTGTCACGTTTACCACTGCCGACCTCAGAGAGAACTACAACAGTTGACTCAACAGAGGTATTTCACACGACAATAGTTGAGCAGCTACCAGTGACAAACTCGCTCATTGAAAGAGAAACACGCAATGACCCTACATTGTCAAAAGTTTATGACATCACTGTGAAGGGATGGCCAGCGCATGGTGACTCATTGTTTCCAGCATTCTCAGCTAGGAGGGAGCAGTTATCAGTGTGTCGGGGAACACTGATGTGCGGCTCACGAGTTGTGATTCCTCCCAAGCTTCGTAATCGAGTGCTAGATGAACTGCATGAAGGCCACTTGGGTACGGTAAAGATGAAAAGCCTTGCCCGTGGATACGTGTGGTGGCCAGGAATTAACAAACAGATCGAGGACCTGACAAAGAGCTGCTCAGGATGTCAAAAGGTCCAGAACGCACCACAACAAGCCCCTCTCCATCCATGGGAATGGCCCTCATCACCATGGCAACGTGTGCACATTGACTTTGCTGGACCGTTCATGGACTCCATGTTCTTGATTGCAGTCGATGCACATTCCTAATGGCCCGAGGTCATTAAAATGAAATTAACCACATCTGAAAAGACCATTTCAGTTCTGAGGACCATGTTTGCTAGAAATGGCCTACCAGAACAAATCTGCACAGACAATGGACAACAATTTGTCTCTGACGAATTCCAAGGTTTCATGAGAAAAAATGGAATCAAGCACTACACATCTGCCCCGTACCATCCAGCTACAAATGGCTTGGTAGAAAGATTCGTACAGACTTTCAAGAAGGCCATCAAAGCAATGTACAGCGAGAATCTACCACTGCAACACAAGATAGACAATTTCCTCTTTGCTTATCGGAACGCAGTACACGCAGCCACTAATCAGACTCCAGCGATGATGTTTCTGAACAGGAACCTGAGATCTCGCATGGACCTTCTTAAACCGAATGTACGTCATGATGTAGAGAACAAACAATTCAAACATTTGAATGCTAAGCCAACAAGAAGCTTCAGTGTGGGACAGTCAGTTCTTGCTCATGATTTCCGGACGGAAAAGTGGCAACCAGGGACAATATCCACAAGAGAGGGACCACTGATGTATATTGTGGATGTGGGAGAGAACGTTTTGAGACATCATGTGGACCAAATTCTGGATGTTCAGGTGGAAAACACCCCTATGCCTCGCCCAGACTCACCTGAAATGGAAACAGACACTCCTGATTCATCAGCATCAGCACCAGCCTCATCCACAGCTGAGAGCTCTACCTGTGCTGATAGCTCACCTGATGCACCTGTACCTGTACAGTCTCATTCCCCAAAGCAAAAGAGTCTGGAGAGACGTTACCCAGAGAGGCAGAGGAGGCCTCCCCAGAGACTTGACTTGTAAAAGAGCTGTTGACAAAATAAATGTTATGTTGGAATTTGAATTTTGTTACTTTTAAGAAAACAAAAAGGCTACTGTAAAGACAGGCTCTGTATGTTAATTATAGAAATTTTGCGTTAATATACTATTAAACTAAAGGGGGAGGAAGTGTAATGTATACAACATTGAAGGGACTACTTTGTTTTGCGGATGTACATCCTTAGTTGCGAGCGTATATAACAGACGCGTATTGATTTGTATAGTCAGTGCCGAAGTTCCAGTTAACCAGTAAAGATCACTTGAAGTTACTCTCAGTCTCTGCTGCTTTATTATTTTATGTAGTTGTGTATAGTGGTACAAACACAACAGCAAGTATATCCTTTCTTAGGTAAGGAGGCCAAAACTGCACACAATACTCCAGGTGTGGTCTCACCAAGGCCCTGTATAACTGTAGTAAGATATGGCAATTGATGCTAGATCAATTATTAATTTTAAATCAGAGATTGATAGCTTTTTGTTAACTAAACGTATTAAGGAATATGGGCCAAAGGATACAGAGTTAGGCTGCAGATCAGCTATGATCTCATTGAATGGCAGAAAAGGCTTGATGGGCTGAATGGCCTACTCCTGTTCCTATGTTCCTATACACCACAGAAGGAGGCCATTTGGCCCATTCACTGGGAGCCAATGTAGGTCAGCGAGCACAGGGGTAATGGGTGAACAGGACTCGGTGCGAGTGAGGTTATGGACAGCTGGGTTTTGGATGACTTCAAGTTTATGGAGGGTGGAAGATGGGAGGCCAACCGGAAGAGCATTGAAATAGTCAAGTCTAAAAGTAACAAAAGCGTGGATGAGGGTTTCTGCAGCAGATGAGCTGAGGCAGGGGCAGAGGAGGGCGATGTTACTGAGGTAGAAGTATACGGCACCTGCTGAATGTTTACAGCATTTTCTGTTTTTCCTCGTGCATACTTGCCAGGTTTCGCTGTCCGAGCATAATCTCTCTTCCCAAGTTGAATACATCCTACATCCTATGTACATGGGACAAATTGCTGAGTAGGTGAATTCAACCTATCAAAATAAGGAAGTTGGCTGGATGGCAGGAAAAAGTTCATTGATAGCAAGAAGGCAGCTAAAATTGCATTAATTACCAGTTTCGAGCAACCGCTAAAGGACAACCCCAGACTAACTCCCACAGAGTTTGGGGTGAGAGCAACTGAAGTCTGTTTTTGAGTCTTTGGCTGCTGTTGGTGAAGTTCAAGGGGAGGGTACAACATTAGTGGGACAACTACTGATTCTAATAAGTTTTAACAACTTATAAAACATTTCTTTCTCCCAAAATGGCAAATCAACTAATACTTTTAAACAGAAAATTATATTTTCAATACATCTTTAATGCAGACAGTATTATGGGCTCAGATAGAAACAAAACTAAAAATAGCCGAAAGACAACAAAAAAAGATGAGAGCGAAGTCCAGGTCATCAGTAGTGTTAAAGGTAACATAAAATACTTCAGTTTCAGAAAAAAATATAGGAAATAATTACAAAATAACTGATCAAAATATATAATACTAGCTGGAGTGCCCGGCGGTGCCGAGGCTTTTTTAGGGGCATGTTGTTGTTGGAAGAGAGAGAGAGAGCGACTGGGGGGAAGAGAGAGAGCGACTGGGGGGAAGAGAGAGAGCGACTGGGGGGAAGAGAGAGAGCGACTGGGGGGAAGAGAGAGAGCGACTGGGGGAGAGAGAGAGACTGGGGGAAGAGAGAGGGGGGAAAGAGAGAGGGGGGAGAGAGAGGGGGAGGGAGGGGCAGAGAGAGAGGGGGAGGGAGGGGGCAGAGAGAGAGGGGGAGAGAGAGAGGGGGAGAGAGAGAGGGGGAGGGAGGGGGGAGAGAGAGAGGGGGAGGGAGGGGGCAGAGAAAGAGGGGGAGGGAGGGGGCAGAGAAAGAGGGGGAGGGAGGGGGCAGAGAAAGAGGGGGAGAGAGAGAGGGGGAGGGAGGGGGAGAGAGAGAGGGGGAGAGGGAGAGGGGGAGGGAGGGGGAGAGAGAGAGAGGGAGAGGGGGAGGGAGGGGGAGAGAGAGAGGGGGAGGGAGGGGGAGAGAGAGAGGGGGGAGGGAGGGGGGAGAGAGAGGGGGAGGGAGGGGGGAGAGAGAGAGGGGGAGGGAGGGGGGAGAGAGAGAGGGGGAGGGAGGAGGGGGAGGGAGGGGGGAGAGAGAGAGGGGGAGAGAGAGAGGGGAGGGAGAGGGGAGAGAGAGAGGGGGAGGGAGAGAGAGAGAGGGTGAGGGAGGGGGGGAGAGAGAGAGGGGGAGGGAGGGGAGAGAGAGAGGGGGGGAGGGAGGGGAGAGAGAGAGAGGAGGAGGGAGGGGGAGAGAGAGAGGGGGAGGGAGGGGGGAGAGAGAGAGGGGGAGAGAGAGAGGGTGAGGCAGGGGAGAGAGAGAGGGTGAGGCAGGGGGGAGAGAGAGGGGGGGAGAGAGAGGGGGAGAGGGGAGAGGAGGGGAGGGGGGAGAGGGAGGGGGGAGGGAGAGGGAGGGGGGGTGGGAGGGGGGAGAGGGAGGGAGAGGGGAGTGGGGAGGAGAGAGAGACAGAGGAAAGGAGAGAGAGAGGGCGAGTGGCCCACGGCCGCAAATGGAGCCAAGCCCTGGGAACGGGCGTGAGCCGGCTTGAGGCTGTGAAAGACGGCCGGGCCCGGTTGCCGGGGTAACCCTTCCCCCCATCCCGAGCCCCGACCCCTGCCCTCCCGAGCCCCAGCGCCCCCTCCCCCGCCCTCCCGAGCCCCGGCGCCCCCCCTCCTCCCTCCCGAGCACTGCCCCCCACCCTCCCGAGCACCGGACCCCCCCCCGAGCCGGCTTGAAGACCGCCAGTTGCGGCTGGGCCTGCGCTACCGCGCCCTGTGTCTCGGGCTTGAGACGCCGCCCGGGACTGGAGTGAGGGAGCGAGTGAGTCGGAGCACGCCCAGTTACACTCTGAATGCGCATGTGCAGCACGCACACAGCATGCTGGTAGTTGTAGTCGTTCCTTGTCACGTTGGACTGAGGCTTCCCTGGTTACTGTTGCTAGGTGACGTGAGGAGAAGGAGCCGAAATGTTTTTTTTTTAAAAGATAAAACCCCGAGAGAAATAAGGAGCTATGAACAGACAGTTTATTTATATTTTTAGGAAAAAACTGAAGTAACATTTTTAAAAGTCGGTAATTAAAGGGGGGAAAAATCCATGAAACGTTCTCCCCCCTCCCGTCTGCCTCCGAATGAAAACCGCGACATCTTTGTCGGAAAGCGCTCCCAGGGTTTTTTAAAAAAAAAGTTGATTTCCAATGCAAGTGTGGAGGAAATGGCCGAAATGTTTGTATTTTTTTTAAAAAGATAAAACCCCAATGGGAAAAAGAAATGTATAGTTAAGAATCAAGATGGCTGACACTCACCTCAGTTCAGAATGATTAGGCCCGCCCACACATGGTCAACCATCAGGTCACTGAAGTGTAGGATTGGTGAATCATCACGTCTTTCAACTCTAGGATGGTCCGCCCGCACACGCAATGAACCCGCCCCCATGACGCAGCGATTGGTCGACCATCGGGTCGCTCGACTGTACGATTGGTCAACCTTCACGTCACTCGATGCTAATGAGTGGAATTTTGAACGTTTTTTGTATACCGTCGGCACAACTTTTGTCCAACCAAAAAGTAAATATGCCTATGAGAGTCCCCTAATGATAAGTTTTCTTTTGATATAACATATGTGTAGGTACGCTCTATAACTTTTGATTGTATAGCCGGACAGACAGACAGACAGACAGAGAGACAGACAGAGAGACAGACAGAGAGACATACTGGTTTATATATATAGATATAAGCTGGGCGGGCTTAACAAGGCCAATCAAGGGAAAATAGCGTGGGTTGGCCAGACGTCGATGGAGGCGGGGCTAAAACCCGATACGCAGCTTTCCCGCCTCCATCACGTCCCCATTGATAAAATCACCCCCAGCGTTTCAGGTTGAGGACCTTTCATCAAAACTGGAAGATTTTAGAGATGTAGCAGTGTTTAAACAAGTACAGAGGCAGGGAAAAGGCAGCGGGGAGGGTCAGGGAAAGAACAAAGTAGAAGGTCTGTGATGGGTGGAGGGCAGGAGTGATTAAATGATGGTGCAAGGCGAAAGGGGGTGGTAATGAGACAAGAATAGAAACAAAAGATGGGTGCAGAGGAGGTGTGAATGGTAACAGCAGAGAAGGAGGGAAACATGGAAAATCTAGCTAAGTGGAAAGGGATACCATGGGCCAGGAATGTGGCGGAAGAAAGGCAGGTAGACCCCAGGTGTGCAGACCACCCTGCTAGCTGTGTACCGATAGGGAATCCCCACCCCAAGCACCACCCCATGCCTCCTCCACTCCCAGTGGCTCTGGTGCAGACATTCTCCATTACCAATACCTGCTGTCCGAGAGAGAATGGGAGCAGTGGTTAAGATCTAAAGTTGTTAAACTCAATGTTAAGTGCCTAGTAGAAAGATGAGGTGCCGTTCCTCAAACTTGTATTGAGATTCATTGGAACAATGTAGGAGGCCAAGGACAGAGAGATCAGAGTGGGAGTGGGAGGGAAAATTAAATTGACAAGCGGCCGGAAGCTCAAGGTCATGCTTGCAGACTGAACGGAGGTGTTCAGCAAAGTGGTCACCCAATCTGTGTTTGGTCTCCCTAATGTAGAGCAGTGAATACAGTGTACTAAATTGAAAGAAGTACAAGTAAATCGCTTTTTCAACTGGAACATTTCTAGGCCAGAGTCTCTATTACATCATTTATGACACTGCAGGAGAACCCACAGAAGTGTTGAGTGCCTCTGTTTGGAGGAGTTTCAGTTGTAGATGCACTTGATTGCTATGCACTCCAGAGTGGACTATAGTTCTGTGAACAATTGTCTGCAGCCTTTGACACGGTTGACCACACCATGCCTTACCTCCATCGTCCAGCTTGGTGGGACTGCACACACCTGATTCCATTCTTATCTATCCAGTTGTAGCCAAGGAATCACCTACAATGGCTTCTCTTCCCGCTCCCGTTACCTCTGGAGTCACCAACGGATCTATCTTTGGCCCCCTCCTGTTTCTCATGTACATGCTGCCCCTCGGCGACATCATCCGAAAACACAACATCAGGTTCCACATGTACACTGATGACACCCAGCGTCACCAATGTTCTGGACCTCCTGCTCATCCGGCTCGCCAGCTTTTCAATGAGTAAAATCACGCATGTGCAGTATTTTAAATGGGCCATTCTGTTCTTGGCTTCTTTTTCCTGCAATCATAAAGAGATTGGTGAAGGGCAGACTTTTTAATGAGAGCCCTGCTATTGCTACACAATAGGCCACTGTGGCCTCTAAAATTATAAGGACATGCAGCATGTAAGTGGGGTGAGGGGTTGTGGTGATTATTCTTTATGTTTAGTAAGAAGTATTGTGATTGGTTGTTTGTTTCCTGCCTTGGGATATATGCTGTAATCTCATTGGTAGTTGATGTCATGTGATTTGTGGTGGCCATCTTAAATTCAGTTCTTTCCAGCCTTTAGTTGGGACTGGGTGTTGAAAGATGTGCTACAGGATTTTTAAGTTAATAAAGCCTAGATTAGAAAGGCAAATCTATTCTTTATTTCAATTTATTAACTTTATGTCAGAATGGAGCGATATCTTCAACCAGAACGATTTAATGCTGACCCTAATTCTGCAGGAGTGGATGATAAATGGAAACACTGGTATTGTACATTTAAAAACTTTTTGGGCGTGTTGGATCAAGAGTCTCTAAATAAGCTGAATATGCTGATCAACTACATTGCTCTGGATGTGTATAAGTATATTTTGGACTGTAAAACTTACGAAGTGGCTATTTCTACATTGGAAAAGATTTTTGTTAAACCAAAGAATGAGGTATTTGCACATCACCTTCTATCTGCCCGTAGGCAGCAGGTGGGAGAATCTTTGGATACTTATTTACAAGCACTTCGGTGCCTTAGTGTTAACTGTAATTATAAGGCCGTGACAGCTGAAGAATATAAGGAAGAATCGGTACGGGATGCTTTTATTAATGGATTACTGTCTAGATCAATTCGTCAGCAGTTGTTAGAAAATAAGACTTTGGATCTTAAGAGTGCTTTTGAGCAAGCTTCTACATTGGATGTGGCTCAGAGAAGTTCGGATTCTTATGCTCTTTTTAATCGGCCTGTGACTGTGGTTTCGGCAGTTCCGGATGAAAAGGAATTATGTGGACTTAATAGGAGTGGTTTACTAGATTCTGAAACAGTTTCTACTTCAGCGGCTGTTGCCTCTAGGATTCAGAAGTGTTATTTTTGTGGGAACGTCCGGCATCCTCGTCTGAAGTGTCCTGCTCGGGAGGCTGTGTGTAGTAAATGCGGCAAGAGAGGTCATTACGCACGTGTGTGTAAATCATCAGGTTCAATTACCTCCTCTGTGACGATTCAGCCTTTAGATAGGGCGTTTATTGCATCAATTTCTGCTGCATTTGCTCATGGCCTAAACAAAGCTATAGTTACGGCCCAAGTTAATGGGTTGGAAGTGAAGGCCCTTATAGATGCGGGCAGTACCGAGAGTTTTATAAGTCTTCAGTTTGCAAAGGAGAAGCATTTGAAAATTTCGCCTGTTTCCTATCAGGTGTGTATGGCTCAGACGACTCTCACTTCACAAGTAGCTGGTTGTTGTCTTGTGAAATTGATTCTTCTAGGTAATACGTATACTGATATACGCCTATCTGTTTTGCCTAATCTCTGTGCAGATATTTTGATTGGTCATGATGTGCTTCAGTTACACGAGTCTCTCAGTCTTTCATTTGGAGGGACTAAGCCACCTTTATCTATTTGTGGATTAACCTCTTTATCCATTTCTCCATTATCACTTTTTTCTAATTTGATGCCGGATTGTAAGCCAATTGCTACCAAGTCAGGAAGGTATAGCAGTCAGGATAGAGAATTTATTAATTCTGAAGTTCAATGTCTCTTATTGGAAGGAATCATTGAACCTAGTTGTTCGCCTTGGCGGGCACAGGTAGTTGTCACGACTAACGAGAGACGTAAGAAACGAATGGTGATAGACTATTCCCAAACTATTAATAGGTATACTCAATTAGATGCGTACCCTTTGCCTAAGATTGATGAGCTTATCAATAAAGTATCTCAGTATAAGGTTTTTAGCACTATTGACCTAAAGAGTGCTTATCATTAGATTCCTATTGTTAAGAAGGATCAACCATATACGGCCTTTGAGGCTGGTGGAAAGCTGTATTAGTTTTGCCGAATACCATTTGGTGTTACTAATGGTGTTGCTTGTTTTCAACGGGCAATGGATGCTTTTATAAGTGATAACTCTCTCTCTGACACCTTTTCATACTTAGATGACATCACGGTGTGTGGCAAATCAAGGGTGGAGCATGATTCTAATTTAGAAAGATTCCTTCAAGCTGCGGAAAAAGTTGGTTTAACTTTCAATAAAGAGAAGTGTACCTTTTCGACCACTGAGGTAAATCTACTGGGGTATATTATCTCGGGAAACAAGATTAAACCAGACCCAGAACGTCTGCGACCATTGATTGATTTACCTTGTCCTACTAATTCTAAGGCTTTGCAATGAGTTGTTGGACTGTTTTCTTACTATTCTAATTGGATTGCAAATTTTTCACAGAAGATCTGGCCTCTTATTCGGGTTACGACATATCCTCTATCATGGGAGGCCAGGACGTGTTTTGATAATTTTAAAAAGGATATCCTTGGAGCAGTTGTGCATTCTATTGATGAGCAGGTTCCTTTTGTGATTGAGACGGACGCTTCTGATTTTGCAATTGGGGCTACTCTGAACTAAAATGGAAGACCTGTGGCCTTTTTCTCACGTACCTTGAACAATAGTGAAAAAAGGCATTCTTCAATAGAGAAAGAGGCGTATGCAATAGTAGAAGCACTGCGTAAATGGAGACATTATTTATCGGGGTGACATTTTACGTTGGTAACTGATCAAAAGTCTGTGTCCTTTATGTTTGATGTCAAACATTTTGGAAAGATTAAGAATGATAAAATAATGAGGTGGAGGATTGAGTTGGCATGTTACCATTTTGATATAGTTTATCGTCCGGGGAAGGATAATGTTGCTGCTGATGCGCTGTCGAGGGCTTATTGTTCTGTGATTCACGGAGATACGCTTATTAATCTTCACAATGCCTTATGTCATCCTAGGGTTACGAGGATGGTACACTTCGTACGCAGTAAGAATTTGCCCTTTTCAGTTGAAGACGGCAAGTGGATGACTTCATCATGTTCTATCTGTGCTCGGTGTAAACCGAATTTCTTTAAGCCTCAACGAGCTCATCTTATAAAGGCTACTTCTCCTTTTGAACGTTTGAGCGTCGGTTTTAAGGGGCCTCTTCCTTCAACTACTCAAAACCGATATATATCTACTGTTGTGGATGAGTTTTCAAGGTTCCCTTTTGCTTTTCCTTGCGCAGATGTATCAGCTGCTACAGTTATCAAATGTCTGACTCAACTTTTTGTCATCTTTGGGATGCTTGCGTATATCCATTCGGATCAGGGAAGTTCTTTTATGTCTTCCCAGTTGAAGGAATACCTTCAGAGTCGGGGAATTTCTACTAGCAGAACTACCCCGTATAATCCCCAGGGTAATGGACAGTGCGAACGATACAATGGGGTGATCTGGAAGGCAGTTATGCTGGCTTTGACATCCCGGAACCTTAAGAATACACAGTGGGAAATGGTACTGTCTGATGCCCTGCATTCCATTAGATCATTGCTTTCAACGGCTACTAATGTGACCCCCCATGAAAGGCTCTTTAACTATCCGCGGAGATCTACTACGGGATATTCGGTACCTTCATGGCTTACTATGCAGGGACCTGTGCTGCTTCGACGCCATGTTAGATTGTCAAAATATGATCCTTTAGTGGAGGAGGTGGAGCTGTTGGAGGCAAATTCCCAATATGCTCATATTTGATTCCAAGATGGGAAAGAAAGTACCGTTTCAATTAAAGACTTGGCTCCTTGTGGTGGCCAGCCCTCTTCTGAGGATATTAACAATAGTCATGATTCAGATAATGTGGATGATGTTACAGATACTATGAATATTTCCAATCCGATTGCAGATAATTATACTTCTATTAGTCAGCCCTCGATGGATGTTTATGACCGTCCCAGTTTACCTCCTGATGGGATTTCTAATCCGGAAACCGTTGAGAATCGGGATATGGATAGCCTTCCTGCAGAAGATACTTCTGTGTCTCCTGGTGTGGGAGGGCAAGGAATTTCACCAAGGTTAAGAAGGTCGACACGAACAAGATATCCGGTCGACCGATTGAAAATGGACTTTTAAATTGATAGTGGTGTTTTAAAATTGTTGAAATATTATATTATATTGTTTTAGTTGCGAGATACTTAATACTTATGTGCAATGTTACTATTTGTTGTTGTCACTTGGTATTGTCATGTTGAATAGTTTTATTCTTCTCTGTGCATAGTTTTAGTTGTAAATAATTAATTATAAATTGTAAAGGTTATTTAGGTTGGAGTATATTTTAAAAGGAGGGGTGAATGTGGTGATTATTCTTTATGTTTAGTAAGAAGTATTGTGATTGGTTGTTTGTTTCCTGCCTTGGGATATATGCTGTAATCTCATTGGTAGTTGATGTCATGTGATTTGTGGTGGCCATCTTAAATTCAGTTCTTTCCAGCCTTTAGTTGGGACTGGGTGTTGAAAGATGTGCTACAGGATTTTTAAGTTAATAAAGCCTAGATTAGAAAGGCAAATCTATTCTTTATTTCAATTTATTAACTTTATGTCAGAATGGAGCGATATCTTCAACCAGAACGATTTAATGCTGACCCTAATTCTGCAGGAGTGGATGATAAATGGAAACACTGGTATTGTACATTTAAAAACTTTTTGGGCGTGTTGGATCAATAGTCTCTAAATAAGCTGAATATGCTGATCAACTACATTGCTCCGGATGTGTATAAGTATATTTTGGACTGTAAAACTTACGAAGTGGCTATTTCTACATTGGAAAAGATTTTTGTTAAACCAAAGAATGAGGTATTTGCACGTCACCTTCTATCTGCCCGTAGGCAGCAGGTGGGAGAATCTTTGGATACTTATTTACAAGCACTTCAGTGCCTTAGTGTTAACTGTAATTATAAGGCCGTGACGGCTGAAGAATATAAGGAAGAATCGGTACGGGATGCTTTTATTAATGGATTACTGTCAAGATCAATTCATCAGCGGTTGTTAGAAAATAAGACTTTGATCTTAAGAGTGCTTTTGAGCAAGCTTCTACATTGGATGTGGCTCAGAGAAGTTCGGATTCTTATGCTCTTTTTAATCGGCCTGTGGAGACTTTTAAGGTCCTAACCACCATCATCGAAAAGTTTCCTTGGATTGTGTGATGTATGTCATGAATGAATATTGATTGCCTCGTGATGGTTAAAGATAGGCCAAAGGGTTCCCTAGTGTTGAGCAAGCGTTCCATGAAAGGTTGAGTTGAAAGTGTGTGTTGCTGCCATGCCATATACCACAACACTGGAAAGAGGTAATAAGAAAAGTAAAAGTAGGGGAACATCTGGGCAATAGCATAATATAATACACTTTAAGATAATAATTGAGAAGGACATAAATATGATGAAGACTAGGGTAATAGATTGAAGATAAGTCCATTTTGAAGGGCTGAGAATAGAACTTGGGAAGATAAAATGGACAACAATACTGGTAAACAATGAAGTAGAACAGCAATGGAAAACATTTAAAATGGTGTTCAACAGAGTCCTGGAAAAATATGATAGCAAAATACTGCGGATGCTGGAAATCCGAAATAACAACAGAAAATGCTGGAAAAACTCAGCAGGCCAGGCAACATCCGTCTTGACGAAGGGTTTCGACCTGAAACGCTGACTCTATTTCTCTCTCCACTGATGTTGACTGGCCTGCTGAGTTTTTCCAGCACTTTCTGTTGTTATTCCTGGAAAAATATATTCCGCTAAAAAACAAGAACAAGCTAAACACCATGGATGAATAAAGACATAAGGGAAAATTTGAGGGTAAGGAAAGAGGCATACACTAAGTAAATGGACAGCAGGGGAAAGCGTGACAAGGGAGAATACAAAGAGATTAGGAGAGAAGTCAAAAAGACAATTAGGAAGGCAAAGAAGAACTATGAAATTAACTTATCAAGGAACAAAAAACAAAATAGTTAAATATTCGACAGGTACATAAGTCGGGATGGGAATAGAGCCACTAAGGGACGGTCAGGATAAAATCACAGGCAGCGATAGCGAAATGGCAGAAATATTAAACAATTACTTTGCTTCAGTATTTACCAGGGAGACAGGTCAGGTGGACGTGACATCGGAAGATGAGATTAGAAATGATATAACTGCATTTAAAATAAAGAGGAGAAATATTAAAT
The DNA here is from genome assembly GCF_052327205.1 of Somniosus microcephalus. Classification (NCBI taxonomy): domain Eukaryota; kingdom Metazoa; phylum Chordata; class Chondrichthyes; order Squaliformes; family Somniosidae; genus Somniosus; species Somniosus microcephalus. The sequence continues at coordinate 135,747,458 of NC_140992.1, read as the reverse complement.
AAATTAATCAAACTAAAAGAGGGTAAAACCCCTGGTCCGGACAGATTACATTTTGAAAGAATCTAGGAAAGACTTAGCAGAGGCACTATTACACATATTTAATAATTCATTAGCAAAAGATGTAATACTAGAGGACTGGCAGATAGCTAACGTAATACCTATATTTAAGAAGGGAGATAGAACATGTCCAGGGAACTATAGACCAGTCAGCTTAACATTGGTGGTAGGAAAAATAATGGAATCCCTACTAAAGGAGAAAATAGAAGAACATCTAGAAACCAAAAATATAATAATGAATAGTCAGCATGGACTTCAAAAGGGAAAGTCTTGCTTGACCAACTTCACTGAATTTTTTGAAGAGGTATCAGAGAGTAGACAAGGGTAATGCAGTGGATGTAATTAATCTAGCTTTCCAAAAGGCCTTTGATAAAGTATCACATAATAGACTAATGAAAAAGGTCAGAGAATGTGGAGTCAGGACACAAGTAACAGAATGGCTTGCTGGCTGGCTTTAGGACAGAAAGCAGTGAGTAGGGGTAAAGGGTAGCTATTCAGAGTGGCAGAAGGTGGAAAGTGGGGTCCCACAAGGATCAGTGCAGGGACCAACGTTGTTCACAATCTATATTAATGATTTAGACTTTGGAATCAAAAACACAATTTCTAAATTTGCAGATGACAACAAATTAGGGTGGGGGGTAGTCAGTACTGAGGAGGACGACAAAAAATTACAAGAAGACATTAATAAACTTGCAGATTGGGCATATAATTGGCAAATGAATTTCAACACTGATAAATGTGAGGTATTACAGTTTGGTAAGAAAAATAGGGAGGTCACATATTACTTGGAAAATACAAATCTAAGCAGGGTAGACAAGCAACGGGATCTTGGAATACAAATACACAAATCACTAAAAGTAGCGACACAGGTTAACAAGGCCATAAAAAAAAGCAAACCAAGCACTAGGGTTTATTTCTAGAGGGATAGAATTGAAAAGTGGAGAAGTTATGCTAAACTTGTACAGAACCTTGGTTAGACCACACTTGGAGTACTGTGTACAATTCTGGTCGCCATATTATAAAAAGGATATAGAGGCACTGGAGAGAGTTCAAAAAAAATTTACAAATATGATACCAGGAATGCGAGGTTATCAGGAAAGGATGAACAGGCTGGGTCTCTTTTCTCTTGAAAGAGAAGGCTGAAGGGTGACCTAATTATGATTAAAATTATGAAAGGTTTTGATAGAGTAGACACAGAGAGTGTGTTTCCACTTGTGGGGAAGAGCAAAACTAGAGGCCATCAATACAAGATAGTCACCATATAATCCAATCGGGAATTCAGAAGAAACTTCTTTACCCAAAGAGTGGTGAGAATGTGGAACTTGCTACCACAGGGAGTGGTTGAAGCAAATAGTATCGATGCATTTAAGGGGAGGCTAGATAAAAGTATATGAGGGAGAAGGGAATAGAGGGTTATGCTGATAGAGTTAGATGAGGAAAGACGGGAGGAAGCTCGAGTGGAGCATAAACGCTGGCATGGACTGGTTGGGCCGAATGGCCTGTTTCTGTGTTGTATATCCTAAGTAATCCTATGTAGGTAAACTCAGCAGACACTAACCTTCAAGGTGTTAAATTTCTGCATTTACAATGATTGCAGAAACTGCAGCTACCTGCTCTGGCGCCTCTTGGCATGTAGATCAGTGTAGTGTCCGAGTATCAATAATACATGGACTGCAGGAGAACAATAATAACAGGTATTTACTGAACAGAGGGTACTCTTTTTGTTTGGACCCCAAAAAAAACCCAATTGGACTGTAAATAAACAAAAGTTCAACTAAAACTTAACAAATCAAATTAAAATTTGGTTTTCCGGGTTGATAATGCACTCCAGTCCCCGTGGCGCCCACCGGTCGCGGAAATACTCAAGTGCGCTGGCGGACACCGCGTGCTCCATCTCCAGGGCCACCCGGGCGCGAACATGGCCGCGGAAGAGAGGCAGGCAATCCGGCTGGACGACCCCCTCGACCGCCTGCTGCCTGGACCAATTGATGGCTCTTTTAGCCAGGCCCAGGAGCAGGCCCACAAGGAGGTCCTCCAACCTGTCCGCTCCCCTCCGCACCGGGTGACCGTAGATCAAGAGCGTGGGACTGAAGTGCAACCAAAAATCGAGGAGCAGCCCCTTCAAGTAGTGAAAGAGGGGCTGCAACCTCTCACACTCCATATAAACGTGAAACACGGACTCCTCCAGGCCGCAAAAAATGCAGGCGGCCTGGGAGTCCGTGAACCTACTTAAAACCTTATTGCACGGGACTGCTCCGTGCAACACCCTCCAGGCCAAGTCCCCGATGGAACAAGGGAGGACTCCCGCGTAGAGAGCCCTCCATTGGGGACCTCCACCACCGCCAGTCGGCAAGACGCCACGCCAAGGCGTGTCCGGACGGTAGACGAAGATGGCAAAGTGGAGAGTGTGCAGGAGCAGCCCGTACAGGAAACCCCTCTGCGCGGAATGAAAAGGCACGGAGGGTATTTCCTCGAGACGGCTCAAGTTGTGAGGCGCCGGTTCCCGGGGGGAGTTTCGGGGCCGGGCGCCGATGAGGAATTCTGTCCGAATGGGGGTAAGCTCGGACGGGATTGCCCCACGTGCTTGAGCCGCCTCGATACACCTAGTGGAGTCGGGGCCCAGTGCTGCTTTCACCGATTCGATGGCTTCGACCGTGAGCCGGACGTTGGCCCAGGACAGGCGCCGCGCCAGCTCCTCCGGCGCCATCCAGCCCGCTCCTCCGCCATCGAGCAGGTCCCCGACTCTAGTCACCTTGCCAGGCACAGCCCTGCCCTCCGCCAGCCGCCCGAACCCGCGGTCGTGGAGGTGCGGATTCCTGAGCAGCGGCTCCCGAAGGAGAGCCGCCACTCCTGACGGGGGAGAGCTCCGCCTGGAAGCGACGTAGTTCCAAACCCAGAGTAGTTCCTGGTAGAAGACAGGCAGCTCCCGCAGGCCGGCATGCCTGCTGCCCACTTTCGCAAACAGGAGCTGCGTGTCGTAATGGAGGCCGTGCAGCTGGCGGAAGAAAAACGTCGCCAGCGCACACCATCTCGGAGGATTCTCAACGTACAGGTATCTCTGCAGCATCTGAAGATGGAAAGTCGCAGCCTGGGTGCGAAGGCACACCAGCGCCTGACTGCCCTCCCTAAGCGGGAGACACAGAACCGCGGCAGAGACCCAGTGCTTCCTTTTGTCCCAGAAGGAGTCGATGAGCTTCTTCTGCATCTTGGCGACAAACGCAGGGGAAGGGATCAAAGTGACCAACCGGTACCACAACATGGCGGCCACCAGCTGGTTTATGGCCAGCGCTCGACCCCTGTAGGACAACACTCGGAGCAGTCCTGTCCAGCGTCCTAGGCGAGCGGTGACTTTGGCCTCCAGCTCTTGCCAGTTCGCCGGCCAGGCGTCCTCGGCAGGGCTAAGGTAGACTCCCAAATAGAGGAGGTGCGTGGTGCTCCAGGCGTAAGGCCTGAACTCCTCCGGCAGGGAGTCCACCTGCCACTGACCCACCAGGAGTCCGGAACATTTCTCCCAGTTGATCTTGGCGGAGGATGCGTCCAAGTAAATCTGCTGACATTCCCGCATCCTCCGCAAGTCAGCAGGATCCGTGACCATGAGGAGCACGTCATCGGCGTAAGCCGAGAGGACCACCTCCACGCCCGGCCCTTGCAGACCCAGTCCCGTCAACCTCTTCCGCAAGAGGCGCAGGAATGGCTCCACGCAAACGGCGTATAACTGACCGGACATGGGGCATCCCTGATGCACCCATCTCCCAAAGCGAAGGGGCGCCGTGAAGGACCCGTTAACTTTAATCAGACACTCCGCGGTGGCGTACAGAAGTCGGACCCGGGCGACGAAATGCGTCCCGAACCCGAATGCGCGCAGAGTCCCGAAGGGATATGTGGTAAACCACTGTTTGTATTCCTGTTTGTCCTGTTTGTATTCCACTGTGTACATGCCTGGACATGCCTCGGCTGACTCCTCCCACAGGTCCTAGTATAAAGGTGACTGCTCCCCAGCCCTTAGTATCATGGACCGGTCGACCACGCGAGGCAGACCTCCATTCTGTTGTTAATAAAAGCCTTTAGTTACTCTTCTAACTCTCAGTCTTTTATGAGTAATTGATAGCGCATCAATTTTATTAACAACATTTTTATAATGGAGAAGATCCTCACACCAGCATGCCTGGACTTAGATCATCGGGAGGTGGACTCATCCACCAAGTTTACTCACTGGCTTAAGTGTTTCGAAAAATTCCTGACCGCCTCCGAAGCAATCAAATCGGACGAGGACAAACTGGATGTCCTGACCTCCAAAGTGAACCACCGAGTGTACTCGGTCATCCAAGACGCGACCTCGTACGCGGACGCTATCAAGCTCCTCAAGGACCAGTACACGCGCCCAGTGAACGAAGTGTACGCCAGGCACCTCCTGGGGAGTCGTAAACAACAACCTGGGGAATCGACCGTGGAATACCTTCAGGCACTGTCTGTGCTTGGCCGGGCCTGTGGTTGTAAGGATGTAAAGGCCGCCGTGTACACAGAGGAACTTATCCGGGACGCTTTTGTAGCGGGCCACGGATCCAATTACACCCGACAGCGACTGTTGGAGCAGAGTAACCTCGACCTCAACAAGGCCTCTGAACTCGCACTATCGTTGGATGCAGCCTACCAGGGCATGGATGCCTACTCCTCTGCACCGTGGACGCCGCGGGGAATGACAGCCTGGGACACGGTAGGACCGCCTCATAGCGCCGTGCAACCCCAGCCACACCCCAACAACGGCCCAACTACCGCAGCAGTGTCCCAAGGCCAGACAGCAGTGCCCCAAGGCCAGAAATGCTACTTCTGTGGCCAGGCAAAACACCCCAGAGCGCGCTGCCCGGCGAAAAACGCGATCTGCTCGGGCTGCGGGAAGAAGGGACACTACGCTAGCGTCTGCAGGGCCAAAGCCACCCCGAACCCCAGCAGCGCCGCGTGTGGGCCATGCGGGCCGCCATCTTGGACCTCCCCGGCCATGTGCGAATCACCGGTACAGCAGCCATTTTGGACGCCTCCAGCCACATGGGGATCATGGACGCCGCCATCTTGGACGACAGCCGGGACGCAGCAGGCCCCCGACACCGCCTCATCTGATACCCGCAGCGACACACCGACCCCTACGCTGGCATCCGTTACACTGGACCAAGCGAGACCGCACCAACTGGCCAGTTCCACAATGGACATTAAGGTAAATGGTCACGATACAATCTGCCTTTTTGACTCTGGGAGCACGGAGAGCTTCATCCACCCCGACACGGTGCGGCGTTGCTCTCTCCCAGTCCTGCCTGCGCAACAGCGGATTTCTATGGCCTCCGAGTCCCAGTCGGCGGACATCGGCGGCTACTGCGTGGTGACACTCGTAGTAGACGGGACCGTGTACGATCATTTTAAACTTCTGGTCCTGCCTGACCTCTGCGCTGCCGTCCTGCTGGGGTTAGATTTTCAGTGCCACCTTAAAAGTGTTACGATGGCGTACGGTGGACCCCTACCCCCACTCACAGTCCGCAGCCAGCAGCTTCCAAACTGCCCGCCGCGCACCAGGTGCAACCTCTCCACACTCAGAGTCACCCCCCCGCAACTGTTTGCTAACCTCACCCCCGACTGTAAGCCCATCGCCACAAAGAGCAGGCGATACAGTGCCGGGGACAGGGTTTTCATTAAAACCGAAGTGGAGCGGCTCCTGAAAGAAGGGATTATTGAGGGCAGCACCAGCCCCTGGCGAGCCCAGGTTGTGGTCGTTAAGACCGGCGAGAAGCAGCGCCTGGTCATCGACTACAGCCAGACAATAAATCGCTACACCCTGCTGGACGCCTACCCACTCCCCCGTATAGCTGATATGGTCAACCAGATCGCGCAGTACCGCGTCTTCTCGACCATTGACCTGAAATCAGCGTACCACCAGCTCCCCATCCGCCCTGAGGACCGCCAGTACACTGCCTTTGAGGCAAACGGCCGCCTCTATCACTTCCTTAGGGTTCCCTTTGGCGTCACCAATGGGGTCTCCGTCTTCCAAAGGGAGATGGACCGGATGGTAGATCAAAATGCGTTGCAGGCCACTTTCCCATATCTGGACAATGTGACCATCTGCGGCCGTGACTTGCAGGACCATGACGCAAACCTTGAAAAATTCCTCCGCACCGCCCAACTCCTAAACCTGACATATAACAAGGAGAAGTGCATATTCCGCACAAACCGCCTCGCCATCCTTGGCTGTGTTGTGGAACACGGAGTCATCGGCCCCGACCCCGACCGGATGCGTCCCCTTATGGAACTTCCACTGCCCCACTGCCTCAAGGCCCTGAAGAGGTGCCTAGGGTTTTTCTCCTATTACGCCCAGTGGGTCCCCTACTATGCGGACAAGGCCCGTCCGCTGATCAAGTCCACCTCTTTTCCCTTGACGGCAGAGGCCCGCTTAGCCTTCCACCGTATCAAGGAGGACATTGCCAAAGCCACCATGCACGCAGTGGACGAATCCATCCCCTTCCAGGTGGAAAGCGACGCGTCTGACTTTGCCCTGGCCGCTACCCTCAATCAGGCGGGGAGACCCGTGGCCTTCTTTTCACGAACCCTCCAAGGCCCGGAGACCAGACACTCCGCTGTTGAGAAGGAGGCCCAGGCGATTGTGGAGGCTGTGCGTCATTGGAGGCACTACCTGGCCGGAAAACGATTTACCCTGCTCACTGACCAGCGTTCAGTTGCTTTTATGTTTAACAACAAGCAGAGGGGCAAAATCAAAAATGACAAGATCTTGAGGTGGAGAATCGAACTTTCCACCTACAACTACGAGATCTTGTACCGGCCCGGGAAGCTAAATGAACCCCCGGATGCGCTATCGCGTGGCACCTGCGCCAGCGCGCAGATCGATAGACTGCGGGCCCTCCACAATGACCTCTGCCACCCGGGGGTCACCAGGTTCTTCCACTTCATCAAGGCCCGCAACCTGCCTTACTCTATTAAGGAGGTCAGGACCATGACCAGGAACTGCCAAGTCTGCGCTGAGTGCAAACCGCACTTTTATAGACCAGACAGGGCCCACCTGATAAAAGCCACTCGCCCCTTCGAGCGCCTGAGCGTCGATTTTAAAGGGCCTCTCCCCTCCTCCGACCGCAATGTGTACTTCCTCAATATTATTGATGAGTACTCCCGTTTCCCGTTCGACTTCCCCTGCCCGGACATGACCAGTGCCACGGTCATTAAATGTCTGAACAACCTTTTCACCCTGTTCGGCTTCCCCAGCTATATCCATAGCGACCGGGGCTCATCGTTTATGAGCGACGAACTCCGTCAGTACCTGCTAACTAGGGGTATTGCCACAAGCAGGACCACCAGTTACAACCCCCGGGGGAACGGACAGGTGGAAAGAGAAAATGCGACAGTTTGGAAGGCCGTCCTGCTAGCCTTAAAGTCTAGGGGCCTTCCAACCTCCCGCTGGCAGGATGTGCTCCCCGATGCGCTCCACTCTATTCGGTCACTGCTCTGCACTGCCACTAACGCCACCCCTCATGAGAAAATGTTTGTCTTCCCAAGGAAGTCCACATCGGGGACATCGCTACCGCCATGGCTGACGTCCCCAGGGGCGGTCCTACTGAGAAGACACGTGAGGACCCATAAAACGGACCCCCTGGTCGAGAGGGTCGACCTCCTCCACGCCAACCCCCAGTATGCTTACATCGCATACCCGGACGGGCGGGAGGACACAGTCTCCATAAGAGACCTTGCACCCTCGGGGGCCGCAGTAACCCACTACCCACTACCACCCCCCCCCACGATCCGATATCCAGCCCCAGCAGACGGCAGGCCTGGGCCCCGCGACCCGCTCGACATCTACGAGGACGACACGCCTGTGCCACAGCCTACGCTGGACTCGACGCCGGAAACTTCACTACCCCTGCCGTCGCCACGCAGATCACAGCGGCAGACAAGACCTCCGGAGAGACTCCAATACACTAACTTTTAATACACTTCACCCCGCCGGACTCAATTTTAAACAAGGGGTGAATGTGGTAAACCACTGTTTGTATTCCTGTTTGTCCTGTTTGTATTCCACTGTGTACATGCCTGGACATGCCTCGGCTGACTCCTCCCACAGGTCCTAGTATAAAGGTGACTGCTCCCCAGCCCTTAGTATCATGGACCGGTCGACCACGCGAGGCAGACCTCCATTCTGTTGTTAATAAAAGCCTTTAGTTACTCTTCTAACTCTCAGTCTTTTATGAGTAATTGATAGCGCATCAAGATACTCGTGATCCACCCTGTCGAACGCCTTCTCCTGATCCAGGGAAAGGAAGGCGACCGACAGACCAGCCCTCTGGGAGTGGTGGACCAGGTCCCGGACCAGATGGATGTTATTGTGGATGGTCCGGCCTGGGACCGTGGTTGGGGTGGATCATGTGGGCCAGCACGGTGCCAAGGCGAGCAGACATGGCCCTGGCAAAGATTTTATAGTCCGTGCTGAGGAGGGAGACCGGGCGCCAGTTCTTAAGGAGGCGGAGATCGCCCTTCTTAGGCAGCAGGACAATGACCGCCCTGCGCCAAGAGAGGGGCATCTCCCCGGTCGCAAAACTTTCCCCCAGGACCCGCGCGTAGTCGCCTCCCAAGACGTCCCAGAACGCCCTGTGGAACTCCACGGTCAGCCCGTCCAGCCCCGAGGACTTTCCCCTTGAGAGCTGGCGGAGGGCGCCGGTCAGCTCCGCCAGGCTTAGCAGAGCATCCAATTTTTCGGCGCCCTCCGGGCTGACCTTCAGCAAGTCCTCCCACAAAACTCTGCGCGCATCCTCACTGGACGGATCCGGAGAGAACAGAGCCCCGTAGTAGGCGCGGGTCTCCGCGCTGATTCCCTCCGGATCCGAGACCAGAGATCCGTCGTCGGCCAGCAGCCCCAACAGCTGCTTACGGACCCCCCGTCTTTTTCCAGCGAGTAGAAGAAGGGAGAGCCGCGGTCCAGGTCCCGCAGGAGCTGGATCCGCGACCTCACGTACACGCCTCGGGACCCAACGAGCTGCAGGTCCTTCAGCGCGCCCTTCTTCTCTTCGTACACCTTCCGCAGGGCCGGGTCCTCGACCACCTGACCAAGACGGGACTCCAGGTCGAGCACCTCCTTCTCCAACCGCCCGACCCGGGCCTCCCGCCTCTTGGTCGACCTCTTCGCGTACTCCTGACAGAAGAGACGGACGTGAGCCTTGCTCACGTCCCACCATAGCCTCAAGGAGGGGAAGCCCCCCCGCTTCCTTCTCCAGTCGGCCCAGAACCGACGAAACGAATCCCGGAACCACGCGTCCTCCAGCAGCAGGTTGTTAAAATGCCAGTGCGCGGACCCCCCCCTGCGCGCGCAGCGGAGCGAGCTCCGCCCACACCAGGTGGTGGTCCGTGCACGGCACCGGCCGCATGGAAGCCACCGGAACGCAGGAGACGTACGCCCGGGAAATGTAGAGGCAGTCGATTCTGGACCTTCCTCCCCCAGACCTCACGCTAGTGAAGGCGCTGGAGTCGGGGTGGAGATTTCGCCAGACGTCCACCAAGTCGAAGGACCCGACCAGGTCCCTGAACTTCTCCATCGCCGCCGGGCTTCGCGGGTCCCTCGCCTTGAGGGTGCAGTTAAAATCCCCCCCGAGGATGACGCACTCGCCCACGTCGACGGAGCCCAAAAGAGCGGACACTTCTTCGAAGAAGCGCACTTGCTGCACACCGGTCTGAGGGGCGTACACGTTCACTAGATGGAGCGGCATGCCCCCCAGGCGAACAGTGACCTGGAGCAAGCGGCCCGGCACGTGCTCCTTGACCCCCAAGATCTCCGGCTGAAAATGCGGGGCCAGCAAGATAGCCACCCCGCTGGAATTGTTGGAGAGGTGACTCATGCTGACCCCTCCTTGCCACTCCAGGAGCCATGTGGCTTTGTCTCCCGGAACGGTGTGGGTTTCTTGCAGGAAGCACACCGCATACTTCCCGTCCCGAAGGACCGAGAAGTTATTGAATCTGCGGCGCGCCTCCCTGCTGCCGTTGATGTTGAGGCTGGCTATGGTTATCTTCATGTCAGAAGCATTGTGCAACCTCTACCTACACCTAACGGGGGGAGGAAGCGCAGCCGCTGGTCAGCCGCCACCTCCTCAGCAGCCCAGTGAGGAACGTTCTGAGCCGACACAGCTCGAGCGGGTTCACGCCCTCGTCCGTGCCCATGATCTTAACGGCGGCGCGGACGGACACGATGAGCAGCGCCAGCTCCGACCACCTGTCGAGGGCCAGCCAGACCTTATTGCACCAACCCAGGCACGTGGCCATAAAATCCCGGAGTTCCCTTACGGGAATGAGGGGAGACTCGGCAAGGGGCACGAGGTCATCCATCGCCTCGTCGGCACTGGAGTCCAAATCGTCCTCCGTGCCCATCACCGAGTCCCCATCCTCCTCCAGGGGGTCGTCACCAGCGGCCGCGCAGTGCGCAGCGAACGGCTCGGCCGCACCAGCCAGCCCCGCCTCCGCCCGGATCCCACCCCCAGGATCGGCGGCAGAGGATTCCTCCCTGGGCTCCTCTAGGGGTGCCGGGCCAGAAGACGGCGGTGGTTCAGAGCTCCCCTCCGCCCCAGACGCTGGAACGACCGGAGAAACCGGGGAGAGAACAATTCCCAGCTCCTCCAGTACGTCCGGCACCAGAGACGCAGCCAGGGGGCCATCCTCCTCCCCGCCACCAACCTCCGACCCAGCGGATGGGGTGTTTTGAATTAAAGCCTCTACCAGGTTGAGCAGCCCCTGGGAGATGTCCGGGTCGCATTGGGCGAGCTCATTTTCCTCGAGCTCGCCCGACCCAGATCCCAGGCCGCCCGGCCCGGCGAGGGGTAACGGCACCGATAAAATATCAATTTCTGCCGCGGGTTGTTCCGCGACCCCCCCACACGGGCAGGGTCTCGTCCCCATCCCCGGGAGGCACGCGCCGGACAGACACATCTGCCTCAGCCTCCCGAGGGACAGGCAACCCCTGCCGATCGCTGGTGATGACGACAGCAGGGGGGGGGGTCGCAGTACCCGCGGCGGGCGACGACTCCCCCTGCTCAGAGGGACCTTCCTCCTCCCGGTCCTCCTCCTCTTCCAGGGGGTCGCGCCTTCTTTTTAGCACGGAGGGAGCGAGGGAGACCTCCATGTCTGCAGAGGCCTCCTCCTCAGCTCCCTCCGGCGGAGCAGGTTTGTCGGGTTCCTCGGGCCCAAGCCCGGCCGCAGGTAATGGCGTTTCCGCAATGGCGGTTGTGACCACAGGCTCGGGCACGAGGCCCCTCCCACTCACGTCTGCCCCGATTAACTCCGCAAGGAGCACGGGTGTAAGGGGCTCAAGGGGCAAGGGCTGGCCCTCCACGGGGGGACCCGCCCTAAGGTGTTTTGATTTTTTCCGTGCCTTTTTTCCAGCCGGATGCGTTCCCTCCCCCCCCGCCGGAGGCCTTGGTGGCATCGTCCCCCGACGTCAACCGCGCATCAGATGTTCCCGACGCGTGGGCAGATCCGGGGGGAGGAGCGGCGGCGGCGCCAGCCTCGGCCGCACGAGATGATCCGGCAGCCTTGGAGGCGGGGCAGTTTTTCCTGATGTGCCCCACCTCCTTGCAGGCGTGGCACCGCACACCGTCCGACGTCCAAAAGACGCGATAGGCGGTCCCCTCGTGGAGGATGACGAACGCCCCGTTGGTGTCCTCCTCCCGCGCCAGCTGGATAAACAGCTGGCGCCGGAAGGAGAAGACGTGGCGAAGGCTGGCCTCCCGGAAGCCGAGCGGGATGGGCGTAATCCTCGACCTCACCTCCCCAAGTTGGCGCAAATGTGGGAGGAGGAGCTCACCAGGAACATAGGGCGGGACATTAGAGATGACAATTCTCTGCGCGGTGGCCTCGAGAGGATCCACCGGCAGGAAGGTCCCGCCCACGGTGAGCCCCTTGGCGACGGCCAGGGACACAGCCCGCTCTGACCCCAGGAAGAACACAGCCTTCCCATACATTTTTGAGGCCGTGACAATGGCTGAGGGGCCGACAACCCCAGCCATGGCTTTAACGCAGGCCTCAATGGTCATAGTGGGGTGAGTGTAGCTCTTCACCCCAAGCTTTTTTGTCATGAGTTTAAAAGGTGACGGGGCAGCAGAAGCAGCGGGAGCAGCTGTGGCTGTGGCTGCCACTCCCGCATAAGTCCTGGCTGGCCCCGCCACCGGTGAAGATGCAGTCGCCATTCTGGGGTGTTTTCTAAAAAGGGCTACACTCACCCCAAGTCACAGGCCTGAAGGTGTTAATTGTGGCGTCAGGTATTTTTTGGTCCTCAATTGAGCAGAGGGAGCTGTTTAAATTGAAGGCACACCTCTCCCCTTATTGATTGAAATTGGGAGAGGGGCCTTCTCCCCTCTGCTCAATAGGCAATTAATAATAAAGATGAAATGAGGTGCCTCAGAGAGAGAGGCAGAGAAAGACAAAGAGAGAGAGAGAGGGGGGCGGTGGGAAGGAGGGAGGCCGCAAAGGCAGGGTCGCCACTCAGGATGGTGGGTGGGTGGGTGTCGGCAGGGGTGCACTCTCCAATGAAAAATTAAAGTCTTTGAAGGTGGTCTTCTAGCAGGGGGAGAAGGTGTCTTCACCTGGGAAAGCTGGAGATGCCCCAGGCTCAGTCCCACACCAGGTCTTAACGATGTATTAATTGGGCTGTTCACCTAGGCAGCTCCAGCTATCCCAGGTCAGGCAATAGGAAGGGGTGCTTAATTAGTGGTGTGTGTGGCCTAGTGTTTTACAAGAGCCACACACACACACACATACACCCCTTGATGATCCGGCCCTTTTTCCTTCTTTTCTCCCCCCACCTAAAATACAAAGTCTTTGGAAGAGTGCACCAAATAACACCCACCTGAAAGATGATGTTGTTCTTCCCTCCTTCCAAACAGTTGGTGGTTGTTGGTTGTTTCTCTCCCCTCTCTCCTGGAATGGAGGCCAATTTGGGGAGGCAGTAATGGGAAAGGCCTCTCCCCTGGTTGGTGTTGTTGCTGGCCTCCTTTCTCCTTCTCCTCCTCTGTCCGCTCTCTCCAGGCACCTCAGTTGATGTTATGATGATGGTGGAGTTGGTGGTGGTGGTGGTCCAGCGTTCTCCTCCTCTTCCTGGTCAGGGGACCACCACTTTAGTCCACTTTCCACTCTCCTAATCTGGCTGCTCCTTCTCCTTCTGCTTGCTGCTGCACAGCCAGCAATGCTGTGAATGAGGTACTGAACAGAGGGGAACTTAAGGCTGAAATACAGAAGCCTGCTATGGCTTTATATACAGGTGTGGTCACTGCCGGTACTGCAGTATAAAATCAGTTCTTCTCTTAAGGGTACATACACAACAATTCCTCCCCTTTTAGATAAACAGTACATAACATTCATTTAACAACTAAATAATAACTTATTACAATTACAATTTTCTCTGTACTATATACATCAACTGAAATAATCATTTATAAGTTCAGTCTTTGAGGAGGCTTCCTGATCCTGACTGGATAGCGCCTTTCTCGAGTATCCTGTTCTTGCGGCGGAGTCGATTCTGGCTCATTGTCATTGGTTGGTTCGTCAGCTTCCAATACCACTGCTTCTGAGGTAGACGCAATCTGTACTTCGGGTTTATTACCAGGTGCACATGCTCGTGGTATGGGTTTGGCTTGTTCCTGTGACTCTAGAATCTGGTCAGCATGGCGTCTCACGATGCTCTCTCCAACATCCACTGTGTACATTAGTGGTCCCTGCTGTGTGCATATCGTTCCTGGCTGCCATTTTTCTGTTCGGTAGTCGCGGGCCAAGACTGGTTGCCCTATCTTGAAGCTCCTGGTTGGCTTCTCATTGATGTGCTGGAATTGCTTATCCTCAACATCTCGTCTTATGTTTGGTTTGAGCAAATCCAGGCGACATCTTAGCCTTCGGTTGAAGAACATTATGGCTGGAGCTTGATTGGTGACTGCATGTGTCGCATTCCGGTAAGCAAACAAGAAATTATCCACCTTGTGTTGTAGTGGTATGTCGTCGTTATACATCGCCTTTATTGCCTTTTTAAAGGTCTGAACAAAGCTCTCAGCCAATCCATTTGTGGCTGGATGATATAGGGCAGATGTGTAATGTTTCACCCCATTATTCCTCAGAAACCTCCGGAAATCCTCGGACACAAACTGTGGCCCATTGTCGGAGCAAATCTGTTCTGGCAAGCCATTCCTGGCGAAGATGGTCCGTAGGACTGCAATAGTTTTCTCCGTGGTAGTGGAGGACATTTTGATGACCTCTGGCCATTTCGAATGGGCGTCCACGGCGATTAGAAACATTGAGTCCATAAATGGACCAGCAAAATCAATCAATCTCCGTTGCCATGGAGATGAGGGCCACTCCCATGGATGTAGCGGGGCCTGTGGTGGAGCGTTTTGGACCTTCTGGCATCCTGTGCATCTCTTGGTCATATCCTCAATTTCTTTATCGATTCCCGGCCACCACACAAACGCCCTGGCTAGGCTCTTCATTTTTACCCCTCCCAGGTGACCCTCATGAAGCTCATTGAGCACTCTATCTCTCAACTTGGGTGGAATTACCACTCGGGATCCACACATCAAGGTCCCCCGGCACACTGACAGCTGTTCTCTCCTTGGCGAGAATGCTGGCAACAGTGAGTCGCCATGTGCTGGCCATCCCTTCACCATCAAATCATAGACCCAAGAGAGTGTCGGGTCATTTCGGGTTTCCTTCTCTACACTTGAGTTTGTAACAGGTAGACATTCGACTATGGTCGCATGGAATATCTCAACAGGGTCCACTGCAGGTGCTTCCTCTACCAAAGGCAACGGTAGGCGCGACAGCCCATCAGCGTTTCCATGCTGTTTTGTACCCTTGTACTCTATGTCGTACTGATGTGTCCCTAGAAAAAGTGACCATCTTTGCAGCCGTTGCGCCGTCATCACCGGAACGCCCTTCCTTGGGTTAAAAATGGAGACCAGGGGCTGATGATCAGTCAGTAGGGTGAATTTCTGCCCGTGCAGATAGTGATTGAACTTCTTCACCCCCCACACCAGGCTGAGGGCCTCCCTGTCAATCTGGGCATAGCTACGCTCAGCTGAGGTTAACGAGCGCGACGCAAAGGCTATTGGCCTCTCTGAACTGTCAAGGAATTTGTGTGACAGCGCCGCTCCAATGCCGTAGGGAGACGCATCACATGCCAACCGATTCGGTAGTGTTGGATTGTAGTGGGCCAATACTTCTTTTGAAGTGATTCGGCATTTACATTTCTGAAAGGCACACTTACACTCATCACTCCATTTCCATGTTACTCCAGTTTGCAGCAGGGCATTCAGTGGGTGCAGAATTGTAGATAAATTCGGCAAGAACTTATGGTAGTAGTTCACCAACCCGAGAAACGACCTCAGTTGCGACACATTTTCCGGTGCTGGAGCCTTGACTACAGCCTCAATCTTGTCTGGCGACTTATGCAACCCTTCCTCATCAATCATGTGGCCACAATATGAGATTTGTCTCCTGAAGAACTCGCATTTGGGGCGGTTGGCTCGTAGCCCATATTCCTGTAATCTAGTGAGCACCTGCTCTAGGTTGGCAAGGTGTTCACTGTCATTTTCGCCCGTAACCAGGATGTCGTCCAAATAACACTGGGTCCCCGGAATCCCTTGCAGGACTTGTTCCATCGCCCTCTGCCAAATAGCCGGGGCTGATGCTACCCCGAATACCAGTCGATTGTACTGGTAAAGGCCTTTGTGAGTGTTTATCATGAGGTATTTCCTAGATGCTTCTTCCACCTCCATTTGTAGATATGCTTGGGCCAGATCAATCTTCGTAAAGCGTTTCCCTCCAGATAGTGAGGTGAAAATATCTTCTATCCGTGGAAGTGGATATTGTACTGCGTGCAGGACTGGGTTCACAGTTACCTTGAAGTCCCCACAGATGCGAACCTACTTCGGCCCCCAGGCATGCTGCTCAATGATTTCTTCATTACAGGAATGATGGGTGTAGCCCACTCGCTCCAGTCCACCTTGGACAGCACACCCGAACGCTCCAGACTCTCCAGCTCTGCTTGAACGGCTGGGCGGATCGCGTACGGTACCGGTCTGGCCTTAAAAAATTTCGGGTTTGCGTTATCTTCGATTTTTATCATTGCCGTTACTCCTTTTAGAGTCCCAAGTCCTTGTTGGAACACCTCTTTCGCGTCAGTTAGAATTTTTGACAGTCGTCCAGGTGTGATGTCATCATCCTTTTTGTCAGTCACAGTTAGCGCCTGAATGGAATGCCAATCCAATTGTATTTTTCGGATCCATTCACGTCCCAATAATGGTGGTCCTCCATCTTGTAGTATATATAGATACTGTTTCTGTGTTTCCTTGCCGTTGTATTTAACTGGCACCCATATTTTTCCTCTGGGGTAGACCTTTTGCCCCGTGTATGTCTTCAATACAATGGACGTGTCCTTCAAGGGTATGTGTGAGAATAACCGCTCATAGTCTCGTCGATTCATGACAGTTAGGGCTGATCCTGTGTCCAATTCCATCTTTACTGGGGACCCTGCTATCATGAGGGTGACCCAAATGGTTCGGTGATCCTCCTTTGCGATCACATTGTGTAACTTTAGACAACTTAGTCTCCTGCTCCCGGAGGCATTATCACTCTCCTGATCTTCCAAACTACTGTCTGTCAATTTCTTTACTTTCTTGTACTTTTCCTTAGTAGTTCTTGTAGTGTTGGTTTTCTTTCCCGACCTGCAGACTCTTGCTATGTGTCCCATTTTCCCACATTGCCTGCATACTTTGTCCTTAAACCAGCAGTCCTTCTGATCATGGGTTGTTCTGCCGCAGCGATAACACTTTTCTGCTCCATACGCCATTTCGTTAGCGCTGTATTCTTGTGGTTTCTGTTGTATTTCCGCAGCTCCCCGTGCTGCTGCTTCGTAGGATACTGCCACGCTGGAAGCCTGTTCTAGCGTCAGGTCCTTTTCCGAAAGTAGTCGTTTCTGGGTTCCTTCACTCTGGAGCCCACAGACAAACTAATCCCGTAAGGTGTCTGCCAGTCCTGCTCCGAACTGGCAGTGCTTCGATAACTTGCGTAGTTCTGTAAGATAGTCAGCATTGCTCTCATCTTTGTGCTGGTTTCTTTTATGGAACTTGAATCTTTCTGCTATCAGCAGCGGTGTAGGGTTTAGGTGTTCCTGTAAGATATTAACAATCTCTTCAAAACTTTTCTCCATTGGTTTAGCTGGGGTAATTAAATTCGCAATAGGCCATACGTTCTCGCGCCCATCAAATTTAATAATACCGACGCCTTCTTTCCATCGGCCACCTCATTTGCCTTGCAGTACACTTCAATTCTTTCCACATACGTGGTCCAGTCTTCTACCTCGTTGTCGAAAGCAGTGATACTGCCACTCTTCGGCATCTTGGGTGATTTAAAATGGCGCCTCCCGCGCTTTTTCTTCTTCCCCAATGGATTAAAATGGCGCCTCCCGCGCTTTTCCTTCTTCCCCAATGGAATAAAATGGCGCCTCCCACGCTTTTCCTTCTTCCCCTTGCTGCCACGCTGCTCCTAGCGTTCTACAGAGTAATGGCGGTGACCCGTGACTTCGGCGCGTCTCACTTTTCCTTCCCTCATTTTATTTTCTCTACGCTGCCCGGTTCTTGAGCACCGACCGCGCCCTGTGCGCTCCACCCTCTCTCTCTCTCTTTTCCTCCCAACGATGCTGCACGGCCCCTTTGCAGAGCCGCTCGATCGAGCTCGAGCCCGCCGCAGTCCGGAAGGGTCAGCACACTACCTGCTACCAGCACGATTTGCTGGAACACCTTGACTGGGGAGCCAAGCTCAGCTCTCCACAGCCTCCCCTGCAATTCTCTGAACTCCGATGGATCCTTGGGCGGTTGCCCGCGGTCGACGCCCGTTGCTCTGACTTCGACCTCCAAGAAGCTTCTTCTCAGGGAAAGATCCCCGTGAGGTGATGCAGTACTGTAGGTGAGTTTGAACCTGTTCGTCGCCAGTGTAGTGTCCGAGTATCAATAATACACGGACTATAGGAGAACAATAATAACAGGTATTTACTGAACAGAGGGTAACTTAAAACTGAAATACAGAAGCCTGCTATGGCTTTATATACAGGTGTGGTCACTGCCGGTACTGCAGTATAAAATCAGTTCTTCTCTTAAAGGTACATACACAACAATCAGCCCAACCATTGAGAGATTGGGTCGATTGGGCTTATATTCACTGGAATTTAGAAGAATGAGAGGGGATCTCACTGAACCTTATAAAATTCTGACAGGACTGGACAGACTAGATGCAGGAAGGCTGTTCCCGATGGCGGGGGGGAGTCCAGAACCAGGGGTCACAGTCTAAGGATAACGGGTAAGCCATTTAGGACTGAGACGAGGAGGAATTTCTTCACCCAGAGAGTGGTGAACCTGTGGAATTCTCTACCACAGAAGACAGTTGAGGCCAATTCATTAAATATATTCAAGAAGGAGTTAGATATATTTCTTAAGGCTAAAGGGATCAAGTGATATGGGGAGAAAGCAGGGACAGGGTACTGAATTTGGATGATCAGCCATGATCGCATTGAATGGCGGAGCAGGCTCGAGGGGCCGAATGGCTTACTCCTGCTCCTATGTTTCTATGAGTCACTCGAAGCCTTTTGCAACTCATGGGCACTGATGGACATTGTTTGTTTTATCAATATTGAGAATTAAATATAGTCAAAACTAATCTGTGGAAACAGTATTTCAGTGAGCAAGCCCATGGAACAGGCTCCTCGGGGAGACGGTGGAAGCAGATAGAACCGATTCATTCAAATACAAATTAGATAGATTTCTTTCAGCAAGTAATATTTTGGGATACAGTATGAGTAATTTGAGACATGACATGCTAAAGTGTAGCACGCTTGGGAGGAAAAAGGTGACTTTGGACCCGCAGTTCCCAAAGCTCTCCACCACTGGGGTTTTCCTCGCCTCCATGCCTGGGTCTGTTATAGACTAATTGATAGAGATTGATTGCTAGGATTAGTCAACAATTCCATTATTGTTGTATTGTGTGACTACCAGGATGATAGAAGGCGAACTAAATGGACCGTGGTCTTTTTTTGTCTAGCAATTCCTATGTTTCTATGTACAATACTTATTTATATTTTAAAATTAGGGCACTTGTTTTGTATTAGTGGTATCCTCCTTCCAGGGGAGCATTTGTAGAGATATTTGCCTCGGCGTCATTGGTGTAGGAAGCAAAATAGGGCAATGTAGCCCAGAAAGTTGCCGTTTTAGGAGGGCGTCCTCCTAACCCAAAGGCAATAACCCTCCTTTGCTTCACCTCTCTGAGCATAAACTCCAGCACTTTGTCAGAAAAGGTAACAGTTCTCCCTCCTCACTGAGCACTTGCGGTCTCCTCTGGCACCTTCCAAAACCAAGCAGAAACAACTGACAAACTTCACCGTTACCACACCAGAAACAGCAGCTTCCCCCTTAAGAAACAGGAGCAGCTATTTGTGCTGCTGCCCCTGATATCCCACACCCTCTTTACCTTCAAACTCCCGGTTCATGGCACATGGCCCAATTCGCACTGAGGACATCTCAGAGATCTTGGGTAGTCCTGGCCACATTGCTGTAATGTGAAATGTGCTTCAGTTACTCCACCAGTGCGCTCCCAACGGAAAATTAACCATATAGTATTTTGTTGCTGCATGCTTACTTTGGTGAATGGCAATAAGGTGGAGTGGGTGTATTTCCTATCCTTTACACTAAAATGAGTTGTGTTGCAGAGTGTCAGCATAAAGGAATTGTAATGAGCTGAGTTGGACAATACACAGCAGTCTCAATTGAGGAGATCCAGTTCACCAAGAAGATAAATTATATACTTTACAGGAACTATATGTTAATATTAGAACCTTGAACAGTTTGTGGCTTATGTCTAGGCTCTGACTCAACTCACTTTGTTTTGCTTACTACAGTTCTTTCAAAGCATCTGCTTTGCTTACTCAATGTCTCCCTGACACTGCCAGGAAGGCATTTCGGAAGGAGGCCCCCAAGCAGCTCAGTTGTCTCATCATATATTTGTACAGATACTGTATATCACAGTAATTTGGAGTTTCATTAAATGATGACGGGTTGCAGATTACTCGTGGCATTGCTCAGTGTGTCAGGGTTCTGTTACTGCCATGGGGGAGACGTAGCAGTAACTGGGTGGCTTAGGGTGTGGGAGAACATTTGGAACTGGGGTGTGGCAGTACTTGGGCCTTGGGAAGGACCAGAAAAACTGCAAGAAGACTGGGTTGGGAACATTTCAAGTGTGTAAAGTTGGGGATAAGCGGGCGGAAAGTGTAGAGTCTTAAATAATCACCCGGCTGGGGTCTAATTATAAAATGATTGTCATTCAATTCTACAGTATCAGATACCCTTCATCTCAACTGAAATGACTCAAAATATCACTTGTTTTCAGATTGGGACACAGTATTTAAAATTATGCACTTATGTCTGGGCACCAGGAGAGGAATGATTCAGTGTTAATGGACCTGATATTTACAGGAAGGATGCGGGTGAGGCTGAAAATGGCCGAAGAGCCCTGCAGGGCTGGGGATGCGGAGGTCCTGTTGATTTTAACGGCAGGACCTTATTAACATTTTGTAGGCCCGTCTCCCACCCACCAGCCGGCCACATGGACAGCCTGTCCAGTGGGCAGGAGGTAACACCAGCGGCAGGAGGCTGCAGCTGGGGACGCTTGGGAAAATGGGAGGGGGGAAGAGAGCTGGCAATCCGGCTGGGAGGAGGTTGGCAATCGGAGCTGAGGAGAGGTTTGCAATCGGGGCTTGGGGGAGGAGGCCATTGATCAGGGCTGGGGAAGGCCAAGGGCTTCCTTGAGGGGCCCAGGGGGAGCACTCCTGCTCCTTCTGGCCTACATGGAGTGCTGAAAGAGGCACTTACCTTGTGGAGCTGGCAGCCTCTTCCTCTGTTTCACTGCTGGGTTAAGGGAAACCCATGCAGCAGCAGTAAATTTCAAATCGGGCTCCCAATTGCAGGAGCCCAATTCAATATGTGCACTTATGTCGGGGCACCGGGAGAGGAATGACTCAGTGTTAATGGACCTGATATTTACGGTAAGGATGCGGGTGAGGCCGAAAATGGCCGAAGAGCCCTGCCGGGCTGGGAATGCAGAAGTCCTGCTGATTTTAACAGCAGCTCAACACTTGGACGCCCCAATATCCGCCGCCGTGAAAATAGCAGCAGGTGCGTGGGCGGTGGGTTGGGGTTCCGCGTATTTCACCTTTTATCACCATCCCCCCTCGCCAATGGCCCTCTCCCGCCTGACATGGCGGGGTTAATATCGAGGCTAATGGGTCTAACAAATTGTAGTATGTTTCCAGGGTGTGAGACAATTGTAGACCCCAGGCTCTGTCTCAAAATATAAATACAACCATAAACCAGGAGATTAGAAAATGCCTTTTTCCACAATTATGCATGATCATCTTTTAACATTTAGCTTTGAGCTCTTTTTGGTGCGATCAATAAACAAAAACTGTAACTTAACAAAAATACATTAAATGAAACTTAACAACTTAAATTCAAATGTGGTTGCCGGGGGTGATAATGCACTCCAGTCCCTGCGGTGGCCACCGATCGCAGAAGGCCTCGAGCGTGCCAGCAGACACCGCATGCTCCATCTGCAGGGACACCTGGGCACGAACGTGGCCGCGGAAGAGAGGCAGTCGGGCCGAATGGCCCCCTCAACCACCCGCTGCCCGGACCAGTTGATAGCCACTTTGGCCAGGCCCAGGAGCAGTCCTACGAGGAGGTCCCCCGACCTGCCTGCTCCCCTCCGCACCGGGTGACCAAAGATCAGGAGCGTGGGACTGAAGTACAGCCAAAAATCAAGAAGCAGCCCCTTCAAATAGCGGAAGAGGGGCTGCAACCGCTCACATTCCATAAAAACTTGGAACAGGGACTCCTCCAGGCCACAGAAAAGGCAGGTGGCCTGGGAGTCCGTGAACCGACTTAAAGCTTTATTGCACAGGACTGCTCCATGCTGTAGGATTTGGCCGGTGCCAACTTCAGTGGGTGCATGTGTCTGAAGGATTTTTGGACTTTTAAAATGGAGACGCACTTGGGCTGCGTTTCAAAATGGAGTTTGGACTTTTGGACTTTCAAAAAAAGGACTGACCTTTGGTTTCTGTGAAGAAAGCAGGAACTGTCTGTCTTTTGGGTTGCCATGGGACCAGTCTCAACGCTGACGTCATGAAAGGCAGGAGCTTTTTCATGTTCGAACTTGTGTGATTTGTGGAAAAACACCTTTTGTCCATGGAGCCAGGATGTCTGGATGGACAATGAGGTTTGCAGGCCAAAAGCAACACCTCTGGACTCTTTCAATGAAGGAGCAGTCAAGAACTTAACAAACAGTTAGCACTTCGAGAACTGCTCATCTACAGTAATGGCCTACCAGTGTTTTCATCAAGATGGCCAATCCAGGACAGAGATATCACCAGGAAGACCAACTAGCATCTCTGCGACCATGGTAACCAGGAATCGCCCAGCCAGTTTTGTGTATTATACGGGGTATAAATATCCTGAACTTTGGGGATTCAGGGCTTGCTTTTTAACAGGGTTCTCTGCGTAGCTACGCGTCCATCAACTCTCCAGGAACACCCGAAGTGAGTGCCTCGCCGTACCGCCTGAACGTAACTCTCTAGGCCTCATCGCATGCCTCTGTTAGGCACGGTTTTGCCTCTGGAGTCAAACGGAGCTGGGACCACGTGAATCAATGACAAGGGCTGGTAATTATATCCAGCATACACCTCTAGAAATCCCCAGGACCGCCCGTGTGTTTGGCTGCTGAGGAACTGCAAGTGTCCAAGACGCAGGCTAACACGTGTGTGTGTGTGTGAGGAGGCTTCCAAGTGTGGGTTCTGACCAAACCGGGAGAGGGGTTTAGTTAGAAGGGTTTTTCCATTATCAAGGCTTAGATTCTGGGAAGGGGTTGGTTCGGCGTAACCAACAGGGTGGGTATTTTAGTCTAAGGTTATAAACTAGTGTCCACGGTCACCTACTCATTCTGCCGTAAACGAGAGGAGTAGGGGTTGTCGTTTTTGTGAGTGTAATAAAAGGAATCGATCTTTGACCAACCTGAACTGTTTCGTTTCGTCTGAGTCAATTACAATCTATCCATAGTAACTCCTTGGGTCCGAACTTGGGGGTTGTGGGGCTTGTGGTTCGTGGTATACCAAATGGGTGGCATCCGGTCACGGCCAGGTTACACAGTAATCCCGCTGGGGACGCTGTGCATCGGGCATAGGAGTAGACCTATCTGGCCTTGGTCTCTCTCTCTCTCTGGGATTCTTCTTAGGCAGTCCCTCGGAACCGAGGATGACTTGCTTCCACATTAAAAATTAGTTTGCAGGTGACTGATGAGTCCAATGCGGGACCTACAGTCTCTGTCACAGGTGGGGCAGACGGTGGTTGAAGGGGCGGGTGGGTGGGGTGTTTGGGTTGACATGCGCTCCTTGCGCTGCCTGCGCTTGGCTTCCGTTTGCTCCCGGCGAAGAGAGTCGAGGTGTTCGGCGCCTTCCTGGATGCTTCTTCTCCACTTTGTGCGGTCTTGGGCCAGGGATTCCCAGGTGTCGGTGGGGATGTTGCACTTTTTCAAGGAGGCTTTGAGGGTGTCCTTGAAGCGTTTCCTCTGCCCACCTGGGGCTCTCTTGCCGTGCCAGAGCTCCGAGTAGAGCGCTTGTTTTGGGAGTCTCGTATCGGGCATGCGGACAATGTGACCCATCCATCGGAGCTGATTGAGCGTGGTCAAAGCTTCAATGCTGGGGATGTTGGCCTGAGCAAGAACACTGGCGTTGGTGCGCCTATCTTGCCAATGGATTTGCAGGATCTTGCGGAGGCAGCGTTGGTGGTACCTCTCCAGGTACCTGCTGTACATGGTCCATGTCTCTGAGGCATACAGCAGGGCGGGTATCACTGCTGCCCTGTAGACCATGAGCTTAGTGCCGGGTTTGAGGTCCTGGTCTTCAAACACTCTCTTCCTCAGGCAACCGAAGGCTGCACTGGCTGCCACTGTCTCTCTCTCTCCCACTGGCTGCACTGTCTCTCTCTCTCTGTGGGATTACCCGCTAATCGATGGGCTAGGCAGGGACTATTGGCAAAAGCTCCTGCCGTCCAAGGGAAACAACCCATTCCAGGGAGTTTTTAATGCACGGGTCAACTCAAGGGAGAGTCATAGAAACACGGGACACGCAAAAACACCCTACAGTGCAACACCTTCATTTAGCTTTGATAGTAGAAATATTGGGACAAAAGGGATGTGACAACAAGAGAAGGTCTGTCTTTATTTCAAAGATCAAAATGGAGGTGGCCCTGTATGGTTCAACACCCCTATTGTCATCTCACGGTGAGCAACACCATGGGAGAGCCACTAGTGTGTAGATATAAAATTGCTTAGAAATTAATTCCATTGCTGGAAAATGGCACAGTTAACATTCCAGCATTTCATTTAGTTAAAATGGCCCCTTTTGAAAAACCTTTCTCGGGTGGCACCAACATGCAGCGGTATGGAGAGAAAGTCAAAAGTAGTTTCAATCCCCTGCACTGGCTGCAGACACGACAACGGCATACCCAGCCCAGTCGACCCTGCAAAGTCCTCCTCACCAACATCTGGGGACTTGTGCCAAAATTAGGAGAGCTGTCCCACAGACTAGTCAAGCAACAGCATGACATAGTCCTACTCACAGAATCATGGGGGCTAAATTCGTATGATTTGCACCTCCTGTTATCACCCTAATGGGGCACAAATCAACTAGCGCCTTGGCGCGGCGCCGCTAACGCCTCCCGTGAAATTTAGCGGCGGCGCAAACCGTTAGCGCCATGCGGCACTGCGCCGCCGGCGATGACGACATCGCCGTGCGCAGCGCCCCGCTCGCGCCATAGCTGTGATATTGGGTGGAGCCCCCCGACTTACCGCCGGATGCTATGTCTGCCGGGGTCAGGGGGGCCTACCTGCGGCCGGGGTGGCGCTAGTTAAAGGGGAGATGCCGGGCGGCCATTTTTGTTGCTGGCTGCCTGCCAGCACCTGCCCCAGTTGCTGTCCCCGGCCCCGGTGAAGCCCCCCCCCGTGGGGTGCCGGCTGCTCTCTGTGAGCCCGGCACTCCTCTTGAGTGCCGGGCTCGTTTACCGGCACTCCCGATCCCTGGTGGCCCAGCTGGGCACCGGGTCGCGCTGCGCCAGGCCCCTCCCCTTTAATTAGGGGAGGAAGGCCTGCAGTGCCATGGCGCAATGTGCCGCAGTGCGTGGCGCTGCGGCAAGTAGCGCCGTGATATTGACTCGCAGTAGCGCCCCTCCTCCCTCTCAGGGTGCTACCTGGGAAAATCGGCTGCGGCTAAAATTAGCGCCCCGGCGAAGGTAGCGCCCCCAATTTTTCCCCCCCCATACCTTTCAGCAAATGTCCCAAACTCCTCCATCACCATCCCATGGTATGTCCTGTCCCACCGGCAGGACAGGCCCACCAGAGGTGGCGGCACAGTGGTATACAGTCGGGAAGGAGTGGCCCTGGGAGTCCTCAACATTGACTCCGGACCCCATGAAGTCTCATGGCTTCAGGTCAAGCATGGGCAAGGAAACCTCCTGCTGATTACCAGCTACTGCCCTCCCTCAGCTGATGAATCAGTACTCCTCCATGTTGAACACCACTTGGAAGAAGCACTGAGGGTAGAAAGAGCACAGAATGTATTCTGGGTGGGGGACTTCAATGTCCATCACCAAGAGTGGCTCGGTAGCACCACTACTGACTGAGCTGGCCGAGTCCGGAAGGACATAGCTGCCAGTCTGGGCCTGCGGCAGGTGGTGAGAGAGCCAACACGAGGGAAAAACCTACTTGAACTCGTCCTCATCAATCTACCTGTCGCAGATGCATCTGCCCATGATAGCATTGGTAGCAGTGACCACCGCACAGTCATTGTGGAGACTAAGTCCCATCTTCACACTGAGGACACCCTCCATCGTGTTTGTGGCACTATCACCATGCTAAATGGGATAGATTCAGAACAGATCTAGCAGTTCAAAACTGGGCATCCATGAGGTGCTGTGGGCCATCAGCAGCAGCAGAAATGTATTCCACCACAATCATGGCGGGGCATATCCCTCACTCTACCATTACCATCAAATCAGGGGATCAACCCTGGTTCAATAAGGAGTGTAGAAGAAAGAGCATGCCAGGAGCAGCACCAGGTGTACCTAAAAATGAGGTGCCAACCTGGGGAAGCTGCAACACAGGACTACATGCATGCTAAAAAGCAGAAGCAACATGCTATAGACAGGGCTAAGCAATCTCACAATCAATGGATTAGATCAAAGCTCTGCTGTCCTGTCACATCCTTCATGAATGGTGGTGGACCATTAAACAACTAACGGGAGGAGGAGCCTCCAAGAATATCCCCATCCTCAATGATGGTGGAATCCAGCACGAGTGCAAAAGAAAAGGCTAAAGCGTTTCCAACCATCTTCAGTCAGAAGTGCCGAGTGGATGATCCATATCGGCCTCCTCCTGAAGTCACCACCATCACAGAAGCCAGTTTTCAGCCAATTCGATTCACTCCATGTGATCTCAAGGAATGGCTGAGTGCACTGGATACAGCAAAGGCGATGGGCCCCGACAACATCCTGGCTGTCATGCTGAAGACTTGTGCTCCAGAACTAGCCGCGCCTCTAGCCAAGCTGTTCCAGCACAGCTACAAAACTGGCATCTATCCGACAATGCGGAAAACTGCCTAGGCATATCATGTCCACAAAAAGCAGGACAAATCCAATCTGGCCAATTACCGCCCCATCAGTCTACTCTCAATCATCAGCAAAGTGATGGAAGGTGTCGTCGACAGTGCTATCAAGCGACACTTACTCACCAATAACCTGCTCACTGATGCCCAGTTTGGGTTCTGTTATGTATTGTGTGTTCTCCTCCCACCTGTGGTGGCGCTGTCACAGGAGATAAATGGTTGGGTGTTCTCGGTTAAGTTTAGCTCTCTTTGTTCGGAACTTTCCAGAACTTCCTTTCCTTCCAATAAAGCACTTCATGTTTGAATCTCTGGGTTCTGAGTCCTAAATTGTGTCTAGGTAGAAAGGTACCGATACAACAAGTGGCGACAAGGATCGGATGAATCTGTGTTGTGGGAACTTTCTTGTTTTCGACTACAAAACACTCGGAACAGAGACGGGTGCAGTGAGTAAACAGAAATTTTAATTTGAAACGTGAGATGGCTACTATATTAGGAAACATCGGTGATTTTGATGAAAATGTGGAGCAATGGAGTGCATATACGGAACGTTTTGACTATTTTGTATTGGCGAATGCGGTGGCAAATGAAAAGGTCGTGCCTACCTTTTTGAGTGTAATCGGGCCGAAGGCATTCAATTTACTTCGCAGCCTCGTGCAACCAGATAAGCCAGGAACTAAAACATATAAGCAACTAGTGGAAATTCTTGGAGCACATTTTTCACCAAAACCTCTGGTTATTGCTGAGAGATTTAGATTTCACAAACGGAATCAAGAGGAGGAGGAATCAGTGACGATGTTTATTGCTGCTTTAAAAAGGTTATCAGAACACTGCGAGTTCAAGGAGGTGCTGAAGGTCACCATTAGAGGACAGACTCGTGTGTGGTCTGCAAAATGCAGCCACACAGAAGCACCTTCTTACTGAGGACAACCTTACTCTTGAAAAGGCCATTGAAGTTAGTGTCTCCATGGAGATGACGGAAAAGGAGGCTCACCAGTTGAGTGCAACAGGGAGAGTTCACAAGGTGTCGTCTGAGCCTAAAGGTGCGCGGAACGGCACATGTTACCGTTGTGGGAAAACAGGCCATCACGCTAATGACTGCTGGTGTACGGAGCTGGAATGCCGAAATTGTGGCAAAAAGGGTCACATTGAACGTGCCTGTAGAGGTAAAAAAAGAACAGACAGAGCTGGGAAGCATGGAAGCAAAATGTCTGTATTTGGACAAGAGAGGAAAAAGAGTGTTCATTCAGTGCAGTATGATGGAACAAGCAAAACAGAGGGGAGCGACACCTCTGAGGAGGAAGAGGTGCACATACTGACGGTTGCAGGTGATTCAAATGGTTACTGGGTGTCACCACTGGTGGAGGGACAATCAGTGCGGATGGAGGTGGACACAGGCGCGGCTGTATCCCTTGTTTCAGACACTGTCTACAACAAAATGCTAAAGCATCTTACCCTTCAGCCAACAAACATTGTGCTAAAGACGTATACCGGCGAACCTGTGGCCATGAGAGGCGCCATTGAGGTGACAGTTAAATTGAACAGACAGACTGCAAAGCTGCCACTATATGTGGTAAAGGGAAATTACCCATCGCTACTGGGACGTGCGTGGCTAGAGAAAATCACACTGGACTGGCCTGCAGTCCACATGATGTCAAAAGGGGAGTCAGGTCTGACTGCAGTGTTAAACAAACATGCAGAACTCTTCAATGGGGAACTTGGGAGCATGAAAAAGATCAGCGTGAGATTGGACATTAAACCTGACAGCAAGCCGAAGTTTCACAAAGCCCGACCTGTACCCTATGCAATTAGGCCAAAAGTTGAGGCTAACTTGGAGGCCTTAGTCGAGAATGGAGTCCTGGAGCCTGTGAGCGTGAGCAAATGGGCCACACCCATTGTTCCTGTCCTGAAAAAGGATGGATCTGTTCGAATCTGCGGGGATTTTAAAGTGACTATTAACCCGGTGCTGTCTGTGGAACAGTACCCTCTTCCCCTCATTGAGGATCTTTTTACGGGCCTGGCCGGAGGGCAAAAGTTCAGCAAAATAGACTTATGCCAGGCTTATCTACAAATGCATGTCGATGACAAATCAAAGGAGCTGCTGACAATTGTGACACACAAGGGGCTATGCAGGTACTGCCGCCTTCCGTTTGGAATTACATCAGCCCCTGCTCTATTCCAAAGGGCAATGGATCAGATTTTGAGTGGACTGCCAGGAGTCCAGTGCTACCTGGATGACATCCTTGTCACTGGGACAAATGAGGAGGATCATCTTCTGAACTTGGATGCGACACTACAACGACTGAAAGAGTACGGACTCAGAGTTCGTAAAGACAAATGTGAATTCTTTCAGTCTTCAGTTGAGCACCTGGGGCATGTGATTGACGCTACTGGCCTGCATAAGGCGCCGTCAAAGGTCAAGGCGATCGTGGAGGCCCCAGCACCCCAGTATGTGAGCCAGTTACGTTCATTTCTGGGGCTACTTAACTACTATGGGAAGTTTATTCCAGACTTAGCAACATTGCTGAAGCCGTTACATCAGTTGCTATGTCAAGGCAAAACATGGAAATGGACTGAACTGTGCAACGAAGCTTTCGCCCAAGCAAAGAAAGCATTGCTGAAATCAGAGGTCCTGACACACTTCGACCCAAAGCTACTCGTGCAGCTAGCATGTGAAGCATCACCATATGGTGTGGGAGCAGTCATATCCCACATCATGCCTTCGGGTGAAGAGAAACCTATCGCCTTCGCATCACGCACCTTGAACAAGCCCGAGAGTAACTATGCGCAGATCGAGCGCGAGGCCTTGGGAATCGTTTTTGGAATTTGAAAATTTCATCAGTACCTGTTTGGGAGAAGGTTCACACTCCACGGGCCACTGTCCATTGACTTCAATCTTCGGGCCCCACACCGAAATTCCATCTCTCGCTGCAAGCAGGATGCAAAGGTGGGCTTTACTGTTGTCAGGACACACATACGACATCAAATATTGCAAATCAGACTTGCACGGCAACGCAGACGGTCTCTCGAGGCTACCTTTGCCTGTTACTCCCCCAAAGCCTCGTCAGATAGACATCTTCTACTTTAGACAAGTGGAGGGAGCACCTGTCACTGCAGTTCAGGTGCGAAGGTACACCCGCAACGATCCAGTCCTGTCTGAGGTAATGGACGATGTCATTCGAGGGAGAGCTATTGGAGATTCTCCTAGTTTGAAACCTTATGTTTCAAAAAGAAATGAGCTCTCCGTCCGGGCAGGTTGTCTTCTTTGGGGACGCCGTGTCATCATTCCGCCACCTCTGAGGGAACCTATACTGCAACAACTTCATACAGGCCACAGTGGGATGGTTCGGATGAAGGAAATGGCAAGAAGTTACTTCTGGTGGTCAGGTCTTGATGGGAATATTGAGGAGAAAGCCAAAACATGTTCCCCATGTCAAAGGGTCCGGAATGTTCCACAGCTGGCAACCCTACACCCCTGGGATTGGCCTGCAGAAGTGTGGCAGCGAGTACATGTGGACTTCGCCGGTCCTTTTGAAGAGAAGATGTTTATGGTGGTTGTAGATGCTCGTAGCAAGTGGCCGGAGGTCGCTGTGATGAGGTCTACCACGGCAGAGAAAACAATTGAGAAACTTGGTGAAATGTTCAGCCGTTATGGCTCACCGGAACAACTCGTAAGTGACAACGGTCCACAATTTGTATCACAGGAGTTTGCAACCTTCCTGCATGTGAATGGTGTCCAACACATCAGGTCTGCGCCCTATCATCCCTCTACTAATGGCCAGGCAGAAAGGTTCGTGCAAACTTTGAAGCGTGCCTTGAAGGCATCGCAAGGTCAGGGCTCAATCCACCAACATCTGAACAGCTTCCTGTTGTCCTACAGGAACGAGCCGCATGCCACAACCAAAACTTCCCCCGCTTCGCTCATGATGAAGAGGCAGTTGTGGACAAGTTTTGACTTACTCAAACCTCCAAGGGCAGAGCAGGTTGTCCATCGTCAACAACAAGCTCAAGTTGAAAAGAGAGAGAAAAGAGCCAAGGAGAGACGGTTTCATCCGGGAGAGCACGTCCTAGCTCGAAACTACAACACTGGACCGAAATGGGTTCCTGCTACGGTGATCGCGCAGATGGGCCCTGTGTCTTACACGGTTGAGACTGCTGAGGACGTCGTCTGGAGAAGACACACAGATCAACTGTTGCTCGGAGCAGAGGCAGCCACAGAGGCTCCAACGGCTGGTTGGCCTGAACTGTTTCCGGATGATACCGCAAACCAGCATCCTTTGCCACAGTGCTCTTCTCCAACACAGGAAGTCAAAGAGACTGTTCCACCTGTGCAAACTCCTGACTTTCAACTGACACAGGCACCTTCTCCATCTAGGCCTGTGTCAATGCCTACTGCTGTGGAAGCCAGCGATGACCGCCGATATCCTGTCAGAGAGCGGCGGCCTCCAAGACACTTGGATCTGTAGGCTTAGCGGCTTACCCACAAGACTGGGGCAGAATAAACCCCAGGGTAGAGTCAGGGTTTGAGGCAGTCCACCTCTACCCTTGGTTAGTTGAGTGCATTGAAAGTAACTTACCTGTTGAGGAATAATGTGGACCTTCCATTTAAGAGGGGAGGAAATGTTATGTATTGTGTGTTCTCCTCCCACCTGTGATGGCGCTGTCACAGGAGATAAATGGTTGGGTGTTCTCGGTTAAGTTTAGCTCTCTTTGATCAGAACTTTCCAGAACTTCCTTTCCTTCCAATAAAGCACTTCATGTTTGAAACTCTGGGTTCTGAGTCCTAAATTGTGTCTTGGTAGAAAGGTACCGACACAACAGGTTCCACCAGGACCACTTGGCTCCAGACTTCATTACAGCCTTGGTCCAAACATGGACAAAGGAGCTGAATTCCAGAGGTGAGGTGAGAGTGACTGCCCTTGACATCAAGGCAGCATTTGACCGAGTCTGGCATCAAGGAGCCCCAGTAAAACAGAAGTCAATGGGAATCGGGGGGAAAACTCTCCACTGGCTGGAGTCATACCTAGCACAAAGGAAGATAGTTGTGGTGGTTGGAGGTCAATCATCACAGCCCCAGGACATCACTGCAGGAGTTCCTCAGTGCAGTGACCTAGGCCCAACCATCTTTAGCTGCTTCATCAATGACTTTCCCTCCAACATAAGGTCAGAAATGGGGATGTTCGCTGATGACTGCATAGTATTCAGTGCCATTTGCAATTCCTCAGATAATGAAGCAGTCCATGCCCGCTTGCAACAAGACCTGGACAACATTCAGGCTTGGGCTGATAAGTGGCAGGTAACATTCACACCACACAAGTGCCAGGCAATGACTATCTCCACCAAGCGAGCGTCTAACCACCGCCCCTTGACATTCAACGGCATTACCATTGCCGAATCGCCCACCATCAACATCCTGGGATGCAACATTGACCAGAAACTTAACTGGACCAGCCACATAAATACTGTGGCAACAAGAACAGGTCAGAGGCTAGGTATTCTGCGGCGAGTGTCTCACCTCCTGACTCCCCAAAGCCTTTCCACCATCTACAAGGCACAAGTAAGGAGTGTGATGGAATACTCTCCACTTACCTGGATGAGTGCAGCTCCAACAACACTCAAGAAGCTCGAAACCAGGACAAAGCAGCCCGCTTGATTGGCACCCCATCCACCACCTTAAACATTCACTCTCTCCACCACTGGCGTACCGTGGCTGCAGTGTGTACCATCTACAAGATGCACTGCAGCAACTTGCCAAGGCTTCTTTGGCAGCACCCCCCAAACCCACGACCTCTACCACCTAGAAGGACAAGGGCAGCAGGCGCATGGGAACACCGCCACCTCCAAGTTTCCCTCCAAGTCACACACCATCACGACTTGGAAGTATATCGCCGATCCTTCATCGTCGCTGGGTCAAAATCCTGGAACTCCCTACCTAACAGCACTGAGGGAGTACCTTCACCACACGGACTGCAGCGGTTCAAGAAGGCAGCTCACCACCACCTTCTCAAGGGCAATTAGGGGTGGGCAATAAATGCTGGCCTTGCCAGCGATGGACACCCACATCCCATAAACAAATTTTTAAAAAATCGTCGTTTATTCTGAGTTTTGCTGAGGAGCTAATTAAAGGCAACCGTGTCTTCTTGCAGTGGGGATGGAAAACTAAAGAGAGTCACTCCTCAGTAGTCCTTTGTGTCTTGAAGTTGCCAATACTAATAAAGGTCTGGAGATGCCCACCCTCGCAGCAACAGTGATGTGAAGACGAGGCAAAAAGAAAGACTTGCATTTATATAGCACCTTTCACAACTGCAGGTTGTCCCAAAGCACTTTGCAGCTTCTGAAGTGTAATCACTGTTGTCATGGAAGAAAACCAGTCACCAATTTGCACACAGCAAGATCCCACAAACAGCAATGTGATAATGACCAGATAATCTGTTTTAATTATGTTGATTGAGGGATAAATATTGGCCTTTGAAATAATGCCATGGGATCTTTTACATCCACCTGAGAGGTCAGACAGGGCTTCAATTTAACATATGATCTGAAAGGCAGCACCTCTGACAGTGCAATACTCCCTCAGCACTGCACTGGAATGTCAGCCTAGATTTCTTATGTTCAAGTCTCTGGAGTGGGCACTTGAACTTCCAACCTTCTGACTCAGAGGCAAGAGTGCTACCCACTGAGCCCCAACTGACACAGCAGAGCAAACATGGAAGGTATTTCTACCACAATAAATGGGAAATCAACACTAAAGAGAAAGAAGGTAGTTCTGCGCTATGGCTCCTTTAAATGCCTTGTTGAGGGGCAATTGTGCATAATGTTCATCTGTTGTTGATTAGCTTATTAGTATTGTTTTTATTTAAAATTTGAACATTTTACAGTAAATCACATTTACAGAGCTCAAGTCTCAGCTCTTTGTACAAAGTCACAAGCCCTCATGCCTACAAGGCAGGGGTCCCAGTCTCTACAAGCTTCTTTGTTTTTTTGAATAAGTCTTATTAGTATTGTTGCTAAATACCAACCAGAATAGCTTCCTTTTTCTTTTAGCTATGTCTTTCATGAAAGGAATCATCTGAACCGAGGGCAGAGAAACCAACATGAGAGCAGGTTCAATTATTGTGACAATGTTGGTTGGTTTTAAGCTTTTTTAACCCCTTATTATTACTATGTTTTATATTGGTGGCCCATACTTAGTGGATGCCTGATCTTCTATAAGGAGTGCTGTGTAAGCAGTTTGGTGTATCTATGTTGAGGGATTTGATTTAATTCTATGCTGCTGTGGTTTGTGCCTATGAGAATCCAAGTAGTCTCTCTCCTAGAGAAACTGATCCCAATAAATGTCCACCTATTACCAGTTCTTTGTTACTGTTGATTGCAATGGGACAATGAACCAGTGAATGGATAATAACTTTGCTGCTATGGTTCTCTTAACAAATTTGTTTTTTTTAAATTTTGGGATAATAATTTGGAGTGATCACTGAGTGAATTTGAGTGATGAGATAATTCAATGAGAAAGATAGGTAGGCATAGTGTTTAAGGATTTTAGCTAGGCTTGAACTAGCAAAGCGAGGCACTGTTCTGTACAATTGCTTGGGGCCAGGATAAGGATTTTTTAACTAGAATTCTCTATACACAATTAAGAGGAGCCAAGGCAATTAAAGGAGAAGTCCAACAATTAAGAGGAGCCAAGGCAATTAAAGGAGAAGTCCAATGTGATGCCCCTTTAAGAGGCTTTTGACATCTGATATTGGAATATCACACACCTGTTTGTGCTTTGTGCTATATAATGAGACCCTTCCCAGACCTTCTGCTTCATTTCTGCTTATGGACTTGTTCTGTATAATTAATGACATCATCTATCTCCTCATCTGACTTTATCCTTTTGGAAGTTTTACCTCCCTCAAATTATAGCAAAGGCATTGATGTTAACTGGTCATTAATCTTCCTGCTGTTGTTGCTGCAGTTTTGTTGTGGTGAGAAGTAATTTGTTGTAAGTGCATTGAGTTGTTTCAATGTAACAAGGTGTTACATAATGGCATATCTCTCCCTGCTTCTTCCCAATTCTAACTTTTGTTTTTGTTTCACCTTCTTTCCGTAATTGTTTCTTTCCCAAATTATCATTGGGGTGTCTGTATCTTTCTATTTATCTCTAGCTCACTTGCTTTTTCTCCTTTGTTTCTCTTTCCACTCTCTGGATGTGTTCCTTTACTCATGCTTATTCTTTATATTTCTTTACCTTTGAGGCCAAGGATCAATGTGCTACATTTTGGCTACCATCTTCTATCAGAAGTGGAGGCTGGCTACATAGAAGCTAGTACACTATACACAGGTGACAGAGAAACTGCATGTTGGAGTTTGTGCTGAAACTGAGTGGGAACAGGGTGTTGGGGTCTAGGATTGATGTGTGGGATGGAGGAGTGGGTGGAGGCAGGGTTGGAGGGTGGAGTGGTTGGTGGGCGGGGTTGGTGGGTTGGTGGGCGGGGTGGAGGAGGGGTTGGTGGGCGGAGTGGGCGGGGGTGGAGGCGGGGTGGAGGAGTGGGTGGGTGTGCGGGGTGGTGGTGTGCGAGGTGGGGTTGGTGTGCGGGCTAGAGGAGGGGTTGATGGGCGGGGTGGAGGCGTGGGTTGGTGGGCGGGGGTGGAGGAGTGCGGGGGTGGCAGGATTGGTGTGTGAGATGCAGTCTAGGCTGGGAGCAGGACTGAGCGGGTGGAAGCAGGGTTGGTGGGTGTGGGAGGAGGAGGAGGAGGATGATGTGTGGGTTGGAAGCTGGATTGGTGTGCTCCTTTGGTGTGATCAATAACAAATAAACTGTAACTTAACAAAATACATCAAATGAAACTTAACTTAAATTAACATGTGGTTGCCAGGTGTGGTGATGCACTCCAGTCCCTGAGGTGCCCACTGATCGCGGAAGGCCTCAAGCGTGCCAGCGGACACTGCATGTTCCATCTCCAGGGCGGCGCGGACGTGGCCATCGAAGAGAGGCAGTCAGTCGGGCCGAACGACCACCGGCTGCCTGGACCAGTTGATGGCCAATTTGGCCAGGCCCAGGAGCAGTCCTACGAGGAGGTCCTCCGACCTGCCCGCTCCCCTCTGCACCGGGTGATCAAAGATCAGGCGTGTGGGTCTGAAGTGCAGCCAAAAATCGAGGAGCAGCCCCTTCAAATAATGGAAGAGGATGGAGGAGTGGGTGGAAGCAGGATTGGTGTGTGGGATGCAGTCTGGGGTGGAAGCAGTCAGGGGGCTGGGATGGAGTCGGGGGGCTGGGATGGAGTCGGGGGTGAAGCGCTTGTGTGAAGTCGAGGTGGGGCCTGTCACTAGTACGGGTGAGTTTGGTTGCAGCAACACTTGGAAGGGTTTGGATCTGATGCACAGCAGTACTCCGGGTGGCGTGAGGCTGGGTTGTAGAGTATGACTATAGTCATTTGGAAAGAAAACTATTTTTCTAAACAAATGGTGAATCTGTCATATATCACCTGTGATGTGCCTCAATAAATCCGAGACTCGATGTTAGCGAAACAAAACAAGGCTTTTATTGACTTAGAATGTAACACACAGAGGAGAGGTATCTTCCATCCAGAGGTCTGCCATACTGGATGTGATGCAGGCTGGGCCAGCTTACATAGGGGCCAGGTATGGGCGGAGCCCTACACACAGTACAATACAATGGTGAGGAAATGGAACTGAGGTGAGGGAAATGAAACTGAAACCAACCACAGTCACAGGCAGAGAATACCAATGAGTGATGAATGGAATATTTCATCACAACCTGAAACAGGAGTTCAGACTGTCTTGGTCATGGGTTACATTAAATACCAATTACATTTATTATTTTCAGCAATCTCCCATTTGCTGTGTGCAAAGTTAGTTCCTTGAAGCTGTGACTAGAGTAAATCCATGACTGAATAGCTAACGGAACAGATGTAATGCTCTGAATTCCGTGATGCTGCTGCATCAGGGGACATGCCATGGTCGGCGGGAGTATTGAGAGAGATGTAGATCCATTCTGATTATCCTTCAATTTGATTGAGGAAGGATTGAAGTTCTAGTTGAAAGATCAAAGTTTTGGAAAGAAGCAATGTAAATTCAGGGGCCATTAACAAAAGGTTTGTGAAGACAAAGTTGTTCTAGCTACTGGAAGAGTTTATGGGTAAATTTTGTTGGTGTTTCTCTTTCTCTTTTTCCTCCCCCCCCCCCCCCCCCCCCCCGAATTATTTCAATTATCTAGGACGATATCATTACACAGGATATATGGCACAGAAACAGGCCATTCGACCCAACCAGTCCATGCTAGTGTTTATGCTCCACTCGAGCTTCCTCCTGTCTGTCCTCATCTAACTCTATCAGCATAACCCTCTATTCCCTTTTCCCTCATATGCTTGTCCAGCCTCCCCTTAAATGCATCCATACTATTCGCTTCAACCACTCCCTGTGGGAGCAAGTTCCACATTCTCACCACTCTGGGTAAAGAAGCTTCTTCTGAATTCCCTATTCGATTTCTTGGTGACTATCTTCTATTGATGGCCTCTAGTTATGCTCTTCCCCACAAGTGGAAACATTCTCTCTGTATCCACTCTATCAATTTTTCAGGATTTTAAAGACCTCTATTAGGTCACCCCTCAGCCTTTTTTTCCCAAGAGAAAAGAGACCCAGCCTGTTCATCCTTTCCTGATATGTATACCCTTGCATTTTTGGTGGTATCCTTGTAAATCTTCTCTGCACCCTCTCCAGTGCCTCTATATCCTTTTTATAATATGGCGACCAGAACTGTACACAGTACTCTTAAGTGTGGTCTAACCAAGGTTCGATATAGGTTTAGCATAAATTCCCTACTTTTCAATTCTATCTCTCGAGAAATAAACCCTCGTGCTTGGTTTACTTTTTCTATGGCCTTGCTAACCTGTGTCGCAACTTTTAGTGATTTGTGTATTTGTACTCTGAGATCCCTTTGTTCCTCTACCCCACCTAGACTCGCACCCTCCAAGTGATAAGTGACCTCCCTATTCTTCCTACCAAAATGTAATGCCTCACATTTATGTGTTGAACTTCATTTGCCAATTATATGCCCATTCTTCAAGTCTATTAATGTCCTCCTGTAACTTGTTGCAGTCCCCCTCAGTATTGACTATCTTCCCCCCAACCCCCCCACCCAAATTTGGTGTTATCTGCAACTTTACAAATAGTGTTTTTGATTCTTATGTCTAAATCGTTAATATAAATTGTGAACAGCAGTGGTCCCAGCACTGATCCTTGTGGAACACCACTGCCCACCTTCTGCCACTGTGAATAGCTGCCCTTTACCCCTACTCTCTACTTGCTGTCTTGAAGCCAGCCAGCAATCCATTCTGCTACTTGTACCTTGACGCTGCATTCTCTGACCTTGTTCATCAGTCTATTATGGGATACCTTATCGAAGGCCTTTTAAAATTCCAGATAAATTACATCTGCATAACAATTGGCTACTCTCTCTGTTACCGCTTCAAAAAATTCAATTAGGCTGGTCAAGCAAGACTTTCCCTTTTGAAATCCATGTTTACTATTGGAAAGCTAGATTAATTATATCTACTGCATTACCCTTGTCTACTCTCTTACCTCTTCAAAAAATTCAGTGAGGTTGGTCAAGCAAGACTTTCCCTTTTGAAGTCCATGCTGACTATTCATTATTATATTTTGGTTTCTAGATGTTCTATTTTCTCCTTTTTAGTAGGGGTTCCATTATTTTTCCTACCACCGATGTTAATCTGACTGGTCTATAATTCCCTGGACATGTTCTATCCTCTTTCTTAAATATCTGTATTACATTATCTATCTGCCAGTCCTCTGGCACTAGACCTTTTTCTAATGAATTATTAAATATGCATAGTAATGCCTCTGTTATCTCTTCCCTAGATTATTTAAAAATGCATGGATGCAATCCATCTAGACCAGGGGTTTTATCGTCTGAGTTTGATTAGTTTAGTTAATATAGCCCATTTAAAAAAAAATTTGAAATGCACTTCTCTTACTACTAATCTCATCATCCAATGTCATGTCCACCTGTTCTATCTCCCTGGTAAATACTGAAGCAAAATAATTATTTAATATTTCTGCCATCTCTCTATTGTTACCTGTGGTATTATCCTGACTATCCCTTAATGGCCCTATTCCCATCCCAACCTCTTTTATTGATGTGCCTATAAAATATTTTACTATTTTGTTTTATGTTCCTTGGTAATTTAACTTCATAGTTCCTCTTTGCCTCCCTAATTGTTTTTTTGACTTCTCTCCTAATCTTTTTGTATTCTCTCATCATGCACTCTCCTGCTGTCTATGTACTTAATGTATGCCTCTTTCCTTACCCTCAATTGTTCCCTTATGGCTTTATTCATCCATGGAGTCTCATTTACTGTTTAGTTTGTTCTTTCCTTTTAGCAGAATATATTGTTCCTGCATTCTGTTGAACACCATTTTAAATGTTTCCCATTGTTGTTTGCCAATATTGTTCATTTCCCCCCCCCCCCCCCCCACAAAGTTCTATTCTCAGCCCCTCAATAAGCTTTTCTCCAATCTATTAACCTGGTTTTTGTCATACTTCTGTCCTTCCCAATTATCATCTTAAAGCATATCATTATGGTCACTATTGCCTATATGTTCCCCTACCTTTACTTCTCTTATCTGCTCTGGTTCATTCCCCATTACTAGATCCAATAGCGAATCCTCCCTTGTTGGGCTTCTTACATATGGGTTAGAAAGGAGTCCTGTATACATTGTAGGAACTCCATTTCCTTATCCCCTTTACCTACCTCTTCTGTCCAATTAATATCTGGGTAGTTGAAATCCCCCATGATGATTATTCTATGTTTTTTACTCATTTCCCTAATTTGTGTCTCTTTCTTCCTCCACCTCCCTCCACTATTAGGTGGTCTGTAGACTATGCCTATTAGTGTGATCGATCCTTTATCTATTCCATATGGATTCTATTTTTGTCTTGTTGATATCTGTGCCACTTTTTTTCTACTGCCATTGTTATCCCTAAAGTACAGCTACTCCACCTCCTTTTTCCCCTCCCTATCTTTCTAAATATGTTATACCCTGCAATGTTTAATTCCCAGTCCTGATTTTTCTGTAGCCATGTCTGTGATCCCTACTATGTCTGGTTCCTCGCAACTTTGATTGCCTCCAGCTCCCCTGTTTTATTACGGACACTGTGTGCATTGCAATACAGACAGTTTAACTCCTTTTTAAATAGCATTTCCTCTCTCTTTGTTTAACCATCTTTTTACACTCCTGTTCTATAACTCTATTTATTCCCTTGCCATGAATGTCCTCCCTTACTTTATTCCTTCCTATGCTCTTTTATCCTGTTTTGTTTTTATTTAGGCTGGTTACATTTCTTGTAGATTCCTCCCCCATCTTACTAGTTTAAAGCCTTTGCCACCTCCCTATTTACCCTTTCTGCTAGGACACTGGTCCCATCCCGGTTCAAGTGGAGCCTGTCCTATTGGTACAGCTCCTTCCTGTCCCAGAACTGGTGCCAGTGTCCCATGATAAGGAACCCCTCTTTCCCACACCAGCCCTTTAGTCACGTGTTAATTCTTCTGGTCTGTCTGCTTCTATGTCAATTTGAACATGGCTCAGGCAATAATCCAGAGATCATTACCCTCTAGGTCCTGCTTTTTAATTTAGATCCTAACTCCTGATACTCTTTTAGCAGGACCGCCTCCCTGTTCCTACCTATGTCGTTTGTTCCAACACGAACTACGACAACTGGATTTCCACCTTCCCTTTCCAAGTTCTTCTCCAGCCGCCGTAAGATATCCCTTACTCTGGTACCAGGTAGGCAACACACCCTTCGGGGTTCTTGGTTGCAGAGGACGCAATCTATCCCCCTAATTATAGAGTCCCCTATCATTACCACATTTCTATTCTGCTCTTTCTCTTCTCCCTTCCCCCCCTCTCTTTCCCCCCCCCACCCCCCCCCCCCACAGACAGCCTCTGACCTGTAAGATTTGCAAAATTTCCACATTTCCCCAAAGGTTATTTGTAATAAAAGGGACCCTGCATGGACATTTTAATGAAAAGGGTACCCAAAGATGGCGTCCGCACCTCGTGGCCAAAAGCCTGCAAGATTTTAAAAGCTTGGACTCTGTGGCACAAGCAGCTTTTGGGAAATTGAAACCCAAGCTGCAGTTTCTGTGAAGAGACTTTTGTATTTTGAAAGCAGACAGGACTTTGAATTATGCATTAAGTCAAATCAGAGACAGATGGACATGGCGCGCACGGACGCAGCGGCTTTGTCTCTCCCGAGACTGAGCATTTTCACCCTCTTCCTGAGTCTCTTCTGGACTCTGCTGATACGGGAATTGAGGGCAGACCTACTGTACAGCCGGCAGACGCTCCTCAACATCAGGGCCGACTGCGTGCGCTAACACTCGGCGCCATCGATCTGCCTCCCGACATCGCCCGACCCCCGGGACCAGTGTGGCGTCCTTCCCCAGCCGGAAGTCGGCGCAGAGAACGCAAGCAGAAGCGGGGTAAGAGGGCCGGAATCCAAAATAGGCTGAAGAGGGCCCCACACAAACTCTCCCTCCCAAGTATTTTCCTGGCCAACGTCAGGTCACTAGAAAATAAAATGGATGAGATCAAACTTGATCTCTCCTCACAGAAAAGGACAAAGGAATGCTGCGCCATGATCTTCAGAGACCTGGTTGAACAACGGCATCCATGACACCACCATCCAACTAGAAGGACGCACGGTCTTCTGCGCCGACAGAACTGCAGACTCCGGTAAGAGCAAGGGAGGCGGTTTGTGCATTTACACTAACAATGCCTGGTGCACTAACACGGACATAATCGATAG
Organism: Somniosus microcephalus; assembly: GCF_052327205.1. Taxonomy (NCBI): domain Eukaryota; kingdom Metazoa; phylum Chordata; class Chondrichthyes; order Squaliformes; family Somniosidae; genus Somniosus; species Somniosus microcephalus. The sequence goes on along the minus strand of NC_140992.1, from coordinate 135,705,809 downwards.
ATCCTGTTCGGCTGATTTGGAATTCCTCATGGTAAGGTGCAGACCCTTCTACCTGCCTCGGGAATTCACGGCTGTTATCATCACTGCGGTCTACATCCCACCACACGCTAATGCCAAACTAGCACTGAAGGACCTCTACAGGGCCATCAGCGAACAACAAACTGCGCACCCAGACGGAGCTTTTATCGTCGCGGGGGACTTCAATCACATAAACCTAAAAACTGTACTACCGAAATTCCACCAGAATGTTTCCTGCTCTACAAGAGGGGAGAACACACTGGATCAAGTCTACACGAGCATTGTAGACGCTTATAAGGCCATTCCCTGTCCCCACCTTGGGAAGTCTGACCACCACCTCTCCCTGTTTCTAGCCCCGGCATACAAACCGCTCATCAAAAGAGTGAGAACATCAATGAGATCAGTGAAAGTATGGCCAGAGGGGGCAGTCTCGGAGCTTCAGGATTGCTTCGAACGCACTGATTGGGGCATGTTTGCCCATAATGACATCAAGGAATACGCATCCACAGTGCTATTCTACATTAACAGTTGTGTCGAGGTCATCATGACCCATAAAAATATCAGGACATACCCCAACCAGAAACCCTGGATGAACGGAGAGGTCCGCTCGCTGTTGAAAGCACGCGACGCAGCATTTAAATCTGGCGACGCGGCGGCTTACAGTGCAGCTAGGACCAACCTAAAAAAGGGTATCAGGACTGCCAAAAGGAAACAGACACTGCGGATAGAGGATCATTTCCACAACAACTCGGACCCCCGGCGCATGTGGCAAGGCATCCAGTCCATCACTGACTACAAGAGCAAAAACACCAGCCACACCCCCCCCCCCCCCCCCCCCCCCAACCCCGGTTAGCGATGCCTCCCTTCCGGAGGAGCTTAACAACTTCTACGCTCGCTTCGACAGGGACAACAGGGAGCCGGCTACCAAAGCCTTGCCACCCCCGGAAGACCAGGTGCTCACTCTGTCGACCTCCGACGTAAGGGGTGTTCTACGCGGAGTGAACACACGAAAGGCTGCTGGACCGGATAGCATCCCTGGACGGGTACTCAAGGAATGTGCTGATCAGCTGGCTGATGTCTTCACCACCATCTTCAATCTGTCATTGGCCCAGGCAGTAGTCCCTACATGCTTCAAGACTGCTACTATTATTCCTGTGCCAAAACAAACGGCTGTGACGTGCCTGAACGACTATCGACCTGTCGCACTCACACCCATCATAATGAAGTGTTTCGAGAGACTGGTCCTGGCTCACATCAAAGCCAGTGTTCCCGCCTCTCTTGACCAACACCAGTTTGCCTATTGTGCAAACAGATCAATGGAGGATGCAATCACAACTGCTCTACACTCTGCACTGTATCACTTAGATGGTAAAGAGACCTACATCAGAATGCTGTTCATAGACTACAGCTCAGCATTCAACACTAGCGTCCCCAACAAGCTGGCCACCAAACTCCAAACTCTTGGCCTGAACACTTCCCTCTGCAACTGGACCCTGGACTTCCTAACAAACAGACCCCAGTCTGTCAAATTAGGTAACCACACCTCCTTTCCCCCCCCCCCCACCCCCCCCTGACCCTGAACACGGGGGCCCCACAAGGATGTGTGCTGAGCCCCCTCCTCTACTCCCTCTTCACCCACGACTGTGTGGCTGTTCATGGTTCCAACACCATCATCAAGTTTGCGGATGATACCACGGTAGTAGGCCAGATCACCAACAACGAGTCAGCCTACAGGGAGGAGGTCCAGCATCTCGTGAAGTGGTGCGCCGATAACAACCTGGCCCTTAACATCAAGAAAACCAAATAAATCATTGTGGACTTCAGGAAGTCTAAAGGTGGAAGTCACACCCCCATCCACGTCAATGGGGCTGTGGTGGAAAGGGTGGACAGCTTTAAGTTCCTCGGAGTCCACATCACGGAAGACCTCTCCTGGTCCCTCAATACCTCCTCTCTGGTGAAGGCCCAGCAGCGCCTATATTTCCTAAGGAGGCTGAAGGGATGTAACCTGTCACCCCTGATCCTCTCTAACTTTTACCGCTGCACAATAGAGAGCATCCTGACGAACTGTATCACAGTATGGTATGGCAGCTGTAGCTACTATGACCGGAAAGCCCTGCAGCGGGTAGTCAAAACTGCCCAACGCATTACCGGCACCCGGCTACCGACCATAGAGCACATATACCAGAAACGCTGTTTACGGAGGTCACGGTCCATCATCAAAGATCCTACCCACCCCAGCCACAGTCTGTTCGCCCTCCTGCCATCTGGGAGATGCTACAGATGCATTCGCACCCGTACGACCAGATTTAGGAACAGCTTCTTTCCCAGGGCTGTCATCCTACTGAACTCCACAAATAAACTCTAAAGCCTGCACATCTGCCAATGCACTTTATTATGGTTGTTTATGTTAATGTATTACAAGCCAAATGTATGTTGAATGTTTAAATGTCTTAATCTAAATGTACACTCTCGGGAGCCGCAAGCCTGCATTTCGTTGTACTGCACTTGTGCACTAACACTGACAATAAAGTTGATTATGATTATGATCAAAAACCAGTGAGACCTATACTTAAGGCAATCAAGTTGTTTGCATAAATAATCGTAAACCGCTTAGGGAAGCCATCGAAGCTGGGCAGGCCGATTAAGATGTATTAATAACAAAACTCAGGAATCGGGCCAGTAGGTGCGATTACCGGCCATCTAAAAACAGTTAGTTTAGATTGCTACAATTATTTAAACTAGCCCGCCAAGATTGGGACAATGAACTAACCTGATTTGGCGTGCAGATAAGGGTTATCGTGAGGAGTTTAACTGAAGGCCCCGGGTAGCAATCTCTCGCTCTTGCTCTTGCCCTTGACTCTGCTCTCGTGGCTCCGGCCTCTTGGGCTGCCGCTTGTACTTATGCCCTGGCCTCGTGGCGGGTTCTCTCCCCGGAGCAGATTTTCAGTAGCCAGTAACACCATACCAACTGCTAGGAAGGGGAGCGAGGCCCAAGTCCACAGCCATCCAGGACGCCCAGGCCGCAGAAAGGGGCGAGATGAAGTTGAGCATGTAGCCCAGGACTCGTATAGTAGTCAGACGAGACGAGTGGAGACAAAAGACGATGATAACCCAATAAGGGCAGAGCAGGGCAGCGAAAAACGTATCGATAAGTAAACCAAGCGCCTAGTTATAAGCTGACACTTGGGGAAGCAAGTCTTTTGAGGACGGTGAAGACCAACACCTTGTTGAATAATGCGATAATGCAGGTGTCTATGCCACGACGAATATACAGGTGTTTGATGCATAGCTAGTAAAATCTAAACGATAACGACTGGTGATGGTCCGATTAAATATAACGTGACCGCCCGAGGGAGAAGAGGAGAACCCATCGAGACGAGACGATGACGGTAGCGGAGGGGAGAAGGTGTGTCGCAGTAGTCGACCCAGCGCCGCACCCCTGAAGACCACGTGGCAACGGGGTACCTAGAAGGACCAGAAACCAGACTTCAAAACTCGTACTCGTTAACAGTTGGCTTTTATCTTTGGATTGGTGAGCATGAATTCTGACCCCTCATAGCTTAATCTAGTTAGGTATAGGGGGTGGGATAAGGATAAGGGGACTGTTAAGATAGTCGTTTTCCCTCGATGTGCCACGTGTTCCCCATTCCCTGTATAAGTATATAGTTATTTTGTATTTGCCTGTAATTTCACACTAGTAACTTTCATAAAATTGTTAAATTTCAATAAATCTTGGTTTTGCTTACATCCAAACCACCTGTCTACTCGAGTCTTTTCTGTATCGCCACCTGTACCTAAGTCCAGTGTCTAGAACCCAGGGGCATGGGAGCGATTCGAACCGCTCACAGTCAGAGGCATAACTGACTGGGCGTACGCACCACCCCCTGCCTTGGTCTGCATTTGACTGTCCTCCCTGCAGTCGTCTTGTCCTCACAGTTAGCGAGTACATCGTACCTGTTGGACAGGACCAGTGTCTTTGGGACATCCTTCTCAACCTCCTAAATCCCTGCTACCTGTCTCCCTAACAGTCACACCTTCCCTTTCCTGAACCTGTGCTTTCCTCTGGGGTGTGACTGTATTCTGGATAAAACTGTCCAGAAATCCCTCCCCCCTCCCTTTGTGTGGGAGTGTCTCCAGCTCAATGACTCTGAGCCGGAGAGATTTGAGATGGGGCCATCTCCTGCAGATGTGTTTTGCTCGGGACGTGTTTGCTTGGGACAGTCTCGCTGTCCACAAACTCCCACATACTGCAGTCCAGACATGCAACCTGCCCTGCCATATCTTAGTCTAACTTTATTTATTTAATTAGTTTAAAATCTTTATCAATTATTATTTATAGTTATATTAATTAGTTTAACTCGTTAAGCTATAAATTTAATACAGTATGTTGTAGTTTCCCACTCCAAGTTTTAAACCACTGTCCTAGGTTAGAGTGGAAAAAAAACCTTAATACTCACCAACCAATCACCTACTTGCTGTCCTGTGACGTTGCACCTTTTTTTTGGGGAAATCTTGGGCGGTCCTGCGGCTGTTGATATCACCTCCGATTAGGTTGGCGCTGTTCCTCTGCGCTCTCCTTTATGTCCCGCCGCCGCTGGTGCCTCCAATAGGTCCTGTGAAATAACTTTATATCCTGTGAAATAACTTTGGAAGAACTACTTGAAATGATTCTTAGCTTTGTAGTACATATAGGTAGCTTTTTCTCTGCTTGCAAGTTGGTGACTTTCCTATCTTTTCTAGACCAGGCGCATCCAAACCTCTTATCTTTATGGGCCACTTTGATTTGCACGATGGAGCCTCATGGATAATGTATAAAGTTTTCAAGTGAATGTTCTCACTCCTTTGCTTATGTCATGCTGCAGATACTAACTGATCTTGTTGGCCTGATTTATGATTTATCTAAATAATGAGGCAACAGTTGATCCTAAACCTCTAGCACCATAAAATTCAAATAGGGTAAACCAGCAAGTAAGAAATATAAGCACAGATAGAAAGCGAGTTGCTTGAGCTTTGTGGGCCAGATTGCCAGGGTTTATAGGCTGTATATGGCCCACACCTGTAGGTCGGACCTTCCTGCTCCAGACAAGATGAACACAATTGTCCTCATAATTGCTGTGTCCCATAGTTCATTGTTCCTACATCTGTGTACATCATGCAGGTTAATGGTGAGAGCTCCCTGTGTCAAATGGGTAACTTAGTGACCATATTTTCTAAACTGAATCTGGGGACACACAGGTTGGGAGCACGGCAAAGTAGCCAGAATGGAAAATGAAGTTTGCGTAGCACAGTGAGGCAACATTTTGTTGTTTTGATGCAAACTGCATCTGCAAAAAGCAGCGCCAGACCTTTCCGCCTGAATAATGTGGCTGCTGTTCACACCATCTGCCAGCCGCAATCACCAGCTCCTCTCCCCCCTCTCAGCCCGATACTCACCCACACCATCCGAGGCCGCCTCCTGGGACGTCCACACGGCCTGGCTCCAGCCGCTGCTCATTAGTCCAGTTGCCAGTGGTGTAGTGTATGTACCCGTCTACCTTTAAGGGAACTATTGAATGTAACCGTTCACCTTTAAGAGAACTACTTTAGGTGTGGCACTATTTGTTTGGCTTCTGTATACTGTAATACCGATAGTGACCACACCAGTATATAAGTGTTGTGGCAGGATTGCTGGGGCAGATTCGCCCGGACCTTCGAATAGTGAAGACCTGTTTGTTTGTTACTTCTGAAGTCTGTGTATTTATTAACTGCACAACCCACAGACTTTACAAGTGGCCCCCTGTCACTTGGACATTTTGGCTCCGGGGCCGATTTCTCTTCAACCGAATTTAAAAGGACAGCCCAGGAATTCAGTGGATGGGGGAAAGCATGCATACTGCGGCCATCTTTGCATAAATTAAAGTCCCTCCATGAATCCACCCCTTCTACTGGTTGAAAATAGGAGATTGACATCCATCCCACCAATCTGAACCTGCCCTGCCGCACAGCCCTGCCACTTTACTGACCAACCGCAGGGCAGCTCGGGGTCACGGGCCTGATTTGAACCCGCGCATATTCGGGGATGAGTTTCCTGAACCGGGGACTCTTCTGGGGACATTGTTTCCCTGGGGACACAGTCCCTCATTCAGGGACTATCCCTGGAAAATGGGGACGTATGGTCACCCTAGGGTAACTGGCTCCATGTGTTCCAGAACTGCAGTTGGATGTTTTGAGTTTTATTGGGCTTAACTCTAGTTTTGGAATCTACATCTTGGGGTAATTATCGGACTTAACTTTGAAATAAGAATTAATAATGGGATGAATTATTTGGTCCATTTTTAAGGATCTGGACTTTGTATGCTGAATGGTTAGGTATTCCTCATTCCATGCTTTCTGTTGTAAAGCTGCAAAGCTATCTCTTGTTTGTAGATGAACAGAGGTGGTTGCAGTCACATGGATTCTTGAGTAGAACGGTTTTGGTATTGGTTTTATTTGTATTTTGATTTCAAAAGTGAATGGAATTGTGTGCTACCATTTAACAAACCTCTGATGCAAGTTGATTCTTTGAGCATAAATAATCAGATTGTCTCAGAATTGATCTATGAAATTCCTTCGAGATTAAGAACTCAATGTATGAAACTTCCTGTTTTCTTGACAAGGAAGACCGGAGGATTCCATTCAATTCTTGACCTCTGGCCCCTCAAAAAACCTTCAAAATGGTGATGTTGCCACAAGTAATTTTACATGATCTGCCAAAGTGGCTTAAGCTGACTAAATTCTCACTGAGGTGATGCCTTTGTGGGAATCTTCATGTATAAAAGACTTGTACATGGTTCAATCAAACTAAAAGCATAAAAATAACTAAATCAGGATCTCAATGGTCATGGCTAATTATACAGTTTGTGTCTTGCAGTGCCCACAGGTCACGGAAGCTCTTGTGTACTAGTGGACACGGGCCACTTGGGTGCAGACAAGAACAAATGGTCTGGAAGATGATGCCAGGAGCTTCATCTCAATATTTTGTGTGTGACATCAATGCTTAATTAACAGGAGGGATCCAGGAGTTGTGGATCCCTCAAGACATCAAGTTAACATCTGGCAGCAGTCAAAATCCAAATAGGATGTTGGGTTTCATGGGATTACTTCTTGATCTAGTTTTTATTTTTCTTGTCACTATAAAGCATGGGTCAAGCCCCAATTGATTTGGAGTTGAATAGTTCTGGAAACAAAAATACCAAAACATGTACCTGAGCTGAAAAAGAAACAAGAGCTAGTAAAATGGTAAGGGACTGAGGATAGACTTGAGGATCTAGGACGATTAAATGGGAGTCTGTTCAAAGTGATCTGTCACCAAGATCCAAAGAATAGAAGGAGCAGGGGAGTGGAAGACATTCCCCATGGTGGGTTTGGAAACACATACAAAAACTTCTAAATGTAAGAGCAGATTTACAAATTTAAGGGGGAGGTGTTATTGCCATCTGGTGGCTGGAAAGAAATAGCCATTTGTAATCTTGGGAGGAAGTACTAGTATGACCTGGAAGGGACAAGGTGTAATTTATATAAGAATATATTCCTTTGTGGTTTCAGAGGTTCTGACAGGAATATGCCATTTAGATGAGACAAGCCTGTGAACCCTTCATGATGCAAGGATGGTTTCATTCTGTTTGAACACTTTTTAGTTCAAATGTCAGAACAGTTAACAACACCATGTTCCCTAGAAACACTGCACCTTCACAAGTGAATCCTTCATCAAAAGACACTCCCCAAGGGGCCTGATGATTCACTCCCCTGAGCAATGGCACTAGGCCCATTTCAGGTGCATTGGGGGAAAGCAGCTGATTTCACTCCTGCACTGAACTGAGATGGCCATGTCTGATAATGCAAGGTCAGCTCACTTAAATATTTTTGACACCCCCGGTGCTTGGTGCATGACCTTGCTGGGGGCATCATAGAAACAGAGAAGATAGGAGCAGGAGTAGGCCATTCAGCCCCTCGAGCCTGCTCCGCCATTCAATGAGATCATGGCTGATCATCAAAATTCAGTACCCTGTCCCTGCCTTCTCTCCATATCCCTTGATCCCTTTAGCCTTAAGAAATATATCCAATTGCTTCTTGAATATATTTAATGAATTGGCCTCTACTGCCTTCTTTGGTAGAGAATTCCACAGGTTCACCACTCTCTGGGTGAAGAAATTCCTCCTCATATCTGTCCTAAATGGCTTACCCCTTATCCTTAGACTGTGACCCCTGGTTCTGGACTCCCCGCCATCGGGAACATCCTTCCAGCATCTAGTCTGTCTCGTCCTGTTAGAATTTTCTACGTTTCGATGAGATCCCCTCTCATTCTTCTAAACTCCAGCGAGTACAAGCCCAATCGACCCAATCTCTCTTCATACGTCATTCCTGCCATCACCAGGTACCAGCCTGGTAAATCTTTGCTGCCTCCTTCCATGGCAAGAACATCCTTCCTCAGATAAGGCGACCAAAACTGCACACAATACTCAAGATGTGGTCTCACCAAGGCCCTGTACAACTAACATAGAAACATAGAAGATAGGAGCAGGAGTAGGCCATTCGGCCCTTCGAGCCTGCTCCGCCATTCAACGAGATCAAGGCTGATCATCCAAGCCCTAGCACCCGGTCCCAACACCGACAGCCATCCCACCCGAGCCCTATCCCCGTAACCCCACGTATTTAATCCCCCTAACACTAAGGGCCAATTTTTTTATCATGGCCAATCAACCTAACCCGCACATCTTTGGACTGTGGGAGGAAACCGGAGCACCCGGAGGAAACCCACGCAAACACGGGGAGAATGTGAAAACTCCACACAGTCACCCGAGGCCGGATTTGAACCCGGGTCCCTGGCGCTGTGAGGCAACAGTGCTAACCACTATGCCACCGTGCTGCCACTGCAGCAAGACATCCTTGTTCCTGTACTCAAACCCTATGAAGGCCAACATACCATTTGCCTTCTTAACCGCCTGCTGCACCTGCATGCTTACTTTCAGCGACTGGTGCACAAGGACGCCCAGGTCTCGTTGCACTTCCCCTTCTCCCAATCTATTGCCATTCAGATAATAATCTGCCTTCCTGTTTTTGACACCAAAGTGGATAACCTCGCATTTATCCACATTATGCTGCATCTGCCATGCTTCTGCCCAATCACCCAACCTGTCCAAATCATACTGGAGTTTCTCGGCATCCTCCTCACAGCACAACACGCCCACCCAGCTTTGTCTTCTGCATAGAAGATAGGAGCAGGAGTAGGCCATTCGGCCCCACACGAGCCTGCCCCACCATTCAATAAGATCATGGCTGACCTGATCTTGACCTCCAAGCCATTTTCTTTCCCGCTTACTCTCCAATAACCTTGATCCCCCTGTAGTTCAAAATATATGTCTATCCGCACCTTGACTATATTTAATGACTCTCCACCTCCACAGCTCTCTGGGGTAGAGAATTCCAAAGATTCATGACCCTCCTGAGAAGAAATTCCACCATCTGTTTGAAATGGGCGACCTCTTATCCTGAAATTATGCCCAAGTTCCTCCTCCCTCCCCTCCTCCTTCCCCACTCCTTTCCTCTCCCTCCCACCCTCCTTTCCTCTCCCTCCCACCCTCCTTTGCTCTCCCTCCCTCCCCCCTCCTTTTTCTCTCTCGCTACCTCCTTTCCTCTCCCTCCCTTCCCCATCCCTCCCCCCTCCCCCCTCCTTTCCTTCCCGCCCCTCCCCCTCCTTCCTTCCCCGCCCCTTCCCCCCTCCTTTCCTTCCCCGCCCCTCCCCCTCCCCCCTTCCCCGCCCCTCCCCCCTTTCCCCCCGCCCCTTCCCCCCTCCCCCCCTTCCTCCCCCTCCCCCTTCCCGCCCTTCCCCCCTCCCCTTCCCCTCCCTCCCTCCCCCTCCCTCCCCTCCCTCTGCCCCTCCCTTCCCTCCCCCTCCCTTCCCTCCCTCCCTCCCTTCCCTCTCCCCTCCCTCCTCCCTTCCCCTCCTTCCTCCCCTCCCTTCCCTCCCCCTCCCTTCCCTCCCCTCCTTCCCTCCCCTCCCTTCCCTCCCCCTCCCTTCCCTCCCCTCCCTTCCCTCCCCCTCCCTTCCTCCCCCTTCGCCCTCTCCCCTCCCTTCCCCCTCCCTTGCCCTCCCTTCCCTTCCCCCCTCCCTTCCCTCCCTTTCCCCCTCCCTTCCCCTCCTCCCTCCCCTCCCTCCCCCCTCTCTCCTTCCCCCCTCCTCTTCTCCCTCCCCCCCCTCCCTTCCCCCCCTCCCTTCCCCCCTCCCTTCCCCCCTCCCTTCCCCCCCCTCCCTTCCCCCCCCTCCCTTCCACCCCTCCTTCCCCCCTCCCTCCCCCCTCCCTTCCCCCCCTCTCCTTCCCCCCCCTCCCTTCCCCCCGCCTCCCTTCCCCCCCTCGCCTTCCCCCCCCTCACCTTCCCCCCCCTCCCTTCCCCCCCTCCCTTCCCCCCCTCCCTTCCCCCCCTCCCTTCCCCCCCCTCCCTTCCCCCCCCTCCCTTCCCCCCCCTCCCTTCCCCCCTCCCTTCCCCCCCTCCCTTCCCCCCCCTCCCTTCCCCCTCTCTCTTCCCCCTCCCTCCCTCCTCTCTCTTCCCCTCCCTCCCTCTCTCTCTCCCCCTCCCTCCCTCTCTCTCTCCCCTCCTCCCTCTCTCTCTTCCCCCTCCCTCCCTCTCTCTCTTCCCCTCCCTCCCTCTCTCTTCTCCCCCTCCCTCCCTCTCTCTCTTCCCCTCCCTCCCTCTCTCATCCCCCTCCTCCCTCTCTCTCTTCCCCTCCCTCCCTCTCTCTCTTCCCCCTCCCTCCCTCTCTCTCTTCCCCTCCCTCCCTCTCTCTCTTCCCCTCCCTCCCTCTCTCTCTCCCCCTCCTCCCTCTCTCTTCCCCTCCCTCCTCTCTCTCTTCCCCCCCTCCCTCTCTCTTCCCCCTCCCTCCCTCTCTCTCTTCCCCTCCCTCCCTCTCTCTCTTCCCCCTCCCTCCCTCTCTCTCTTCGTCCCCCTCTCCCTCCTCTCTCTCTTTCCCCCTCCCTCCCTCTCTCTCTTCCCCCTCCCTCCCTCTCTTCTCTCTTCCCCCTCCTCTCCTCTCTCTCTCTTCCCCCTCCCTCCCTCTCTCTCTTCTCCCCCTCCCTCCCTCTCTCTCTTCCCCCTCCCTCCCCTCTCTCCTCTTCCCCCTCCCTCCCTCTCTCATCTCTCCCTCCCTTCCCTCTCTCTCTTCTCTTCCCCTCCACTCTCTCTCTCCTCTCTTCT
>NC_140992.1:135684405-135694083 GCF_052327205.1 Somniosus microcephalus | reverse complement strand
GGTGAGCATGATCCCGAGTCCCTCAAATCGAAACTTAGTTAGGTTTAGGGGAGGGGGTTAAGGGTAATTGTAATGTGTTACCCCTTTCACGATGTGCCGTGTGTTCCCCATTTCTATAGAGTTAAGTTTGTAGATGTGTGCATGCTTGTAGTTGCTTTAATCTGTGCATATGACATGTATTTTATAATGCTGCAAAATGTTCAATAAAGGCATCCATTTCGTGCTATTCGATCTGGTCTATTGAGTTTTCTCTGCACTACAGCTCCCTGCACCTAAGTCCAAGGTCTAGAACCGTAGGGGCGAGTGGGTCGAACCACTCACGGGTAATTATTGCAAGAAGCCTGGCAGGAGACCAGAGCAAGCAAGAGAAACCCCCTACAGAGATGGCGACCGCGGCAGGACCTTGGCAGCAGGAATGTAGTGTTTTAGATCAAGGTCTGAATAAACGAAATGTGATGGATGAGAGAATATCGGATTATGTTTTTGGGAAGGTAAACCTTACAAAACAGTGGATATCCGACCTATTAAGAGATAGGCGCCCGCTAGACGCAGCCATCAAGTGGACAGAAAGCAAAGAGCATAAAAGATCTGTAGAAAAAGCGGTCTGGCTGATGTGCTACAAGAAGCAAGTCCAGCTTTTGGACCAAGTTGTTGTAGCACAGACGGCCCAGATCAAAGGGTTACTAGCAGAAGTAGAGGAAAAGGTTGCGGGAGGAAAGAGACTGATTGCATCGCTCAACGCGCTGAATCAGGAACGCCACTCCGTAACCAATCGCCATGAGACCAAGATAGATTACTTGGAGTGTCAGGTCACTGAGCCCAAGTCCAGTGAAGGAAGAATAAGAGACAGGTGTGTCTGCCTAGCTCAGCAGGTAAAGGCACAGGAGGAGAGTATTCTGGGAGCTAGAGCAGCGTACAAGATGGCCATCGAGGATAGGTCTGAGAATGCCGACCATAGCGCTTGCCAAAGGGAGCTAGAGGACCTGAGAACGGCCCTAGCGAAGGCAAACGGCTTGGTGTGCCTCATAAACCCACCAGCGAGCCATCTACAGTTAGCCAGGGAATCCAAAAGACCGATTCCGCGAGAGGCAGTTGGGGTACCAACCACCGAGCCCTCGGCACCTCCCAGCTATGATGAGTCTTGGGTTGCGGGGGAGGAAACGGTGGAGTTAGACGAAGAGATTCCTGAGGTAGAGCAACCCCAGGTAGTAGGGTCGAAGCCGGCACCGATGTGTCCCGCTCGACACCGGAGGCTCGGTCCGGACAACGCGAATGGCGATGACGGACCCCTCATGAATCAGATCGTAATGCCCCACAGCGCACAACAGCGAAGGGCAATGATAAGCCACATCCCAAAACTCTCCGAGTCAGGAGATCCCTCCGTCCATTTTAGGGATGTGGAGCAGACCGCAGCAGTTAATGACTGCGACGGGGGAGAGCAGTCCAGAATGCTGCTGTTCTCCCTGGACAGCTCGATCCTCCAGTGTCTCTCTGACGAGAGCAAGAGAGGGCACAGGGAGTATGAGGATTTACGGGACAAGGTCCTGGAGGTTATGGGGGAAGATGACGGAAGTCCGTTCCTCCGATTGGGTAGGACGGTACAGCTGGAGGGAGAGCCCCCACGGGTTTTCGCTGGAAGGTTGTGGCCAGTGTATCGGCGCAGCTGCCCGGGCGGGCCGGCCCAGGACGGGCTGGATGCTGGTCAAAGGGCTCATTGGCTCCGGTGCCTGGTCACCAATTGCTTGCCACAGGTGAGGGAGCAGGCCAAAACATGGTTTGACCCCAATAACCCCCGCTCCACGGAGGAGATAGTACTTGATCAGCTCACGATAGGTTACAGGAACAGCAGGAGTAGGGAAGTGCCTCCCCCGAAGGGAAAGGTGCATGAGGTGAGGCCTGCAGCTCCTGTTAAAAAAGAGTGGCATCAGGAGGGGTATCGCCCTCCCCAAGCCAAGAATAGTTGTTACGGGTGTGGGAAGGAAGGTCACTGGCGCCGGGACTGTAAAAATCCCTGGAAGGATTTAAAGGGAAAAGCTCCCTCAGCCCCAGCCCAAACGCCCATCCGGGAGAAAGGAGCCGATGTGTCGATCCATCCTGCTGCGATCGAGTCAGTTTTAGAGGCAATGCGGTCTCTAATGACCTCGCAGGGGAAGGTGGCAGTCGCCAACAGCCCTGTTGCTCCCCCAGCCCCAACCGCAGCGCCCCAATGACTAAAGCCCGCGCAGCCTGTCTACCTGTGTCCGCTCCGATATGACGCGTGGAGAAGACCCCTTGTGGAGATGGAGGTAGAGAAGGAAAAGGGTAGTTACCTGTTGGATACGGGGGCATCATATACCGTGATCCACACAGCTAAACCTTTTGCCTCACCTCTGTCTACCCAGGCTCCATTCTCATTAGCGGGTTTCACAGGCAAAGAACAGGCTGGCGCGTTCTCCATCCCGCTCTCCATTCATTTGGGAGCACTCCACACCACATGGACGTGTATCCTGATTAAGTGGAACGAGGGGGGTGGTAAAGGCATCCTCGGGTCTGATTTCTTGGTGGAACACGGGATCCTCGTGGACCTTAGGAATCACTGTCTCTGGGGAGCCGAGAATGGGTTAGGCAAGGGAGTCGTGATCCCAGGGAAGGGAGGAAAGGGGACCCTGTGCACCATGAAGCCGTCAGGAGGTTACGACCTCGAGCTTATGGTCGCGGACGTCCCAACGGACTTGCAAGCATTTGTGTCAGACAATCTGACCGCATTTGCCACCCACAAGCATGACTGTGGGAGGGTCACCGGGTTTGAGGTCAGCGTAGACGGGGACCCCATGATCCGACCCCAAAAGCAGTATAACTTCCCCAAGGAAGCAGAACCCGACATGGAGACAGCAATATCTTCATTGGTGCAGCAGGGCGTGTTGAGGCCGATAGCCACTCACGTGAACTCCCCATTATGGCTGGTAAGGAAGCCGGACAATTCATGGAGGGCCACGGTGGACTACAGAGTCCTCAACAGTAACATCCCAGCCTGCACGCCCACGGTAGCAGCAGTTGCCGACCTTATAGGGAGCATTCCAGCATCCGCGACCACGTTCACGGTGCTGGATATCTCGAACGGTTTTTGGTCCATTCCGTTGCGGCGGGAGGATCAGTACAAGTTTGCCTTTACTTTTAAAGGGCAACAGTACACTTGGAACTGCTTGCCACAGGGTTTCCACAACAGCCCCAGCATTTTCCATCAGTGCATGGCAGGAAGTTTAAAGGAATTTAGCCAGCCCAATCAGATAGTGCAGTATGTGGACGACTTGCTCCTGTTCACGGATTCAAGGGAGGAGCATGGCCCACTATTAGCCGAATTATTGGAGCTACTGGAAAGGAAGGGTTTTAAAGTAAACCCAAAGAAAGCACGGATCGGCCAGCAGGAGGTGAAATTCCTGGGTCTGACCATCCGCGCCGGGGAAAGAGCCATAGATAAGGCTAGGCGGGAATCGGTGCAAGATTTGCCGATTCCTAACACAGTAATGGGTGCGAGGTCCTTTTTGGGACTGACCGGGTACTGCAGAGACTTCATCGAGGACTATGCAGCCACAGCAGCCCCGCTACTCCGACTCTTACACAAGGGAGTCGAGTGGTCTTGGGACGAGGGTTGTCGGGCAGCATTTCAGAAGTTGAAAAGGGACCTGCAGACCGCGCCAGCCCTAGGGGCCATAGATGGGGGGGAGGAGTTTTTCCTGGAAGTAGCCGCCAGTGGAGACAGCCTGAGCGCCGTGCTGCTCCAGGAGCGACACGGCAAGCTGAGGCCGGTGGTCTACTCCTCCAGGGTGCTTACGGATGTGGAGAGGAGTTTTTCCAATTGCGAACGGCATCTCCTGGCCACGCATTGGGCTGTGAACAGATCAGCGATCTTCACAGGGACCTCTCCCATCACTCTCCTCACCCATCACACACCCACAAAGATGCTTCTGGATGGAAGGATTAAGGATGGGACCGTAAGCAGTGCTCGGATTGCGCGCTGGACCCTCCTCCTTTCCCAGATGGATCTCAAGGTTAAAGGTCTTTGCGAGCCGAAGCTCGCGGCCAACATGGTATATCCCGGAACAGCCCATCGGTGTTCCGTCGAAGGGGTATGGGAGGTCAACATAGGTTTACGGGCCGGGATACACCCCACAGGCTGCGAGATCTACGTAGACGGTTCCAGCACGGTATCTGCTGGCAAACGACTCACAGGGTGTGGAGTTTATGACCCCGCGGCAAACATTGCCCTGGCGATTAGGCTCCCCAGCACTATGAGCGCACAGCAGGCTGAACTGTCCGTGGTGGCGTGCGTGGTTACCCACCCCGAGATCTTCACAACCCCATACACGATTTGCTCGGACAGCATGTTCACATGCAATTCGTGTACGGAATACCTGGCCATTTGGTCTCGTCGTGGATATACCTCCGCGGACGGACGACCTTTAACAGTTAAGCCCTTGCTGGAAAAGATCCTGGCAGCAGTGGGGGAGGAAGGGGAGGTGTTCATCCACAAGGTGAAGGCTCATTCCACCACAGAACCCCGCAGTCAGGGTAACCAGCAGGCAGATGCGCTAGCCAGGGAGGGTGCCCGCAACGGCATTTTCTGGGACCCCTATGGACCCGGACCCGTGGCAGCGATCCGAGGCAGGGAGGGGACTCCAGGGAACACAGGGGTGACACCGCCCCTAGACCTAAGACCGTCCAAACCCTGGATCCCGCCCTGAAAACAGTCCTCAATGCTATTGCTGAGGACAAGCAGGTAGAGGGTCCGTACAGTACGGCAGCCCTCTCCGTCAAGGAAGGCATGTTGTTCCGGGAGGAACAGTGGGTTGTGCCGCAGCAGCACCGGAGGGAATTCCTTCAACTGGCCCATGAGGGTCCAGGGGCAGGACACCCCGGGCCTGAGGTTACCTGGCAATGGGTAGAGCAGGCGGGATGGTGGCCGGGACTTCGAGACGATGTCCACGAGTTCTGTGCAAGCTGTCTTGTGTGCGCTGCAAACAACCCAGACCCCCAGAAAAGGAAGGTGCCCATGGGGCACATCAGGAGGGTAGAGGGACCATGGCAGTCGATACAGGTCGACTACATAGGGCCCCTGCCCACGGAGGCTATAAGTACTGCCTTGTCCTGGTGGATGTGTTTACCAAGTGGGTAAAAGCCTTCCCGTGTAGAACAGCTACGGCGCTGGGTACTGCCAAGATCTTGGTCTGGGAAGTGTTCTCACGGTGGGGGCTCCCCCGGTTTGTTGAGTCCGACCGAGGGAGTCATTTCACCGGCCAAGTGATGCAGAACACCCTCATGCTCTTGGGCATTGAAGGGAAGTGGCACGTAGCGCACAATCCCCAGTCATCCGGGATTGTTGAACGCATGAACCGGACCCTCAAGGAAAAGCTGAGGAAAGAGGCAATGGGCTCGCCCCAGAAGTGGGCGGAGATCCTGCCTCTAGTCCTCATGGGGATCCGGGCCAGCCAGTCCAAAAGTACGGGGCACTCCCCGCACGAGTTAATGACTGGGAGGATCATGCGAACACCCACCCATGTACTAGCCCCGGTGCTCACTGAGGGCCAGCTCCAAGAGGTGAATCGGGACAAGTTCGTCCAAACCCTTTTGGAGCGCCTGAAACAGGTTTATGAGCAAGCGGCTGGGAACATGGGGAGACAACATCAGGGCAATCGACTGTTGCTGGAACCCCGTAAGAAGCAAGAGTGGGAAGTCGGAGACCAGGTCATGGTTAGGAACTATGCCCGAGTAGGGAGTCTAGAACCACTGTACATGGGGCCCTACAGCATTGTAGACAAGGCCAGCCCCATGGTGTACGCAGTGAAGGTGCCCCGACGTACTAAATGGTTTCACATTAACCAGTGTAAACTGTTTAAGCCGGGTGCACAAGGGCCAACAACAGGGGCCAGGTCTGAGGACAGAAATCCTCAGCCTGAGACAGGGTCACAGACCACACAGGCTGGAACTGTAGCCTGCATGAGGGGAGGAGTCATCCCATTGGAGTGGGAGGTCTCCCCGTTAGTTTGGGATTCGGACGAGGGAGAGCTCGAACAGCTCGACCCCGCCCCGATCACGGAGGAGGAGGAGTCGGAGGACGAAGGTCCCGCCCCCGACTCGAGCATAGGGGAGGTAGGGATTGGGGGCGGAGACTCACCACCTGTGGGGACAGGTGGGGTGGAGTTGGATGCCACGGATCCCAGCCCCAGGGGGGCGGAGCCTGAGGGAAGGGAGCCGGAGCCGGCAGCTGTGGTGGGACCACAGGCTGCGATGGTGGCGGTCCCGATCCCCGGTCCGTTAGCCCTGGGAGCCTCGCCCAAGGCGCCCCCTCGCAGGTCGGCTCGGACGCCTCAGCCCAGAAAGTTTTGGCCAAATCCTCCTTACTTCCCCCAACATCGATCCAGGGTAGCCCAGGAAAGACACGATTCCCGTTCAGCAGCGACAGGCTGCGGGGGATCAAAGCCGAAGGTCAGTGCAGCCCCGCCACATGGAGCGGCACGCTGCAGCCCTCACAGGAATTAGGTAGGCCGCCCGAAGGAGGGCGGCACTGTACATAAGTTTAGGTATGTTAAGTTTAGGTAATGATAACTTAAGTTAAGTGATTTTAATGTTAGTTTAAGGCATGTAAAGTTTAAGATGATGGGGATGTTTTAAAAGGTAGTTTTCGAAGTCTGCCCAGTATGTGTGTTTGTTTGGAAGCGGGGTCAAGGGACCCGAGCGTCCGTTTAATTAGGCCAGCGCCTATTGGGAGCCTGGCTACATCATCTTATCGGTTACAGAAACCAGGAATACAATGGAGAGGATTCTCGTGGTGCTCGCGGCGATTGGGTGCGGGCTGGCCTACCGAGGCCGCACCAAGGACGTCGTCGTGTTCAGATGCTCCGGGGACACAGCCCCCATCGCGACGGATGGGACAGGGAAGCGAGAGGTTGAGGAAACCACCACCTACTTCCACCAAGGGAGATGCCCAGGATGGCTGGGGTCGAATTCTACAGAATACTCCAGCAAATCTGGGTTTGCCTACCAAGAGACTTCGTTACTGTGCCCTCGGGTGAGGATCATTGCACCCAGAGTCAGCGTTACCGTGGGAAAGAGGATCTGTTTGGTGTGTAATGGGAACGTACCGCTAAGTAGATGGTGGTGGCTTCGAAAGCTGGGAAAGAATATGAAGAACTCTACAATCGAGTGGGAGCGACTGGGTAACAATACCCATCGGACAATTACGGGGACTCACGGACAATTACGTGTGTGTTGGGACAAGTGGTGGGAACCAGATGAAGGGATATATGTCTGCATGTGGGGTTTGAAGTACGTTTGCCCCAAAGGCATATCCATCTTTTTCCAGAGGCAGTGGCAGGATGCCGGGAAAGGGATGAGGTGGGACGTCAGCATCCAGGCGTGCGGAGTCCCATTCTCCCCGATTCCGGTAAACGCCACTGAACTCATCACCCGCCCACGCAAGCCCCTGCCCACGATTCCGGTAGCACTAGCCCAGAAGGAAGGGTGCCCCACCACCACAAAGGGACCCGGGAACGGTTTAGTATTGGTACCCACCGGTCAGATGCTGTACCAAGGGGTACACTACGCGGTGGCCTCAGTGATTTTAAACCTCACTGAGGTACGATTGCCGGAGTGGTGTCCCAAGGAAACGGAGCAATTGTACCAGGTCCTGTTAACCAGGATGTTCAGACAATTTTATGAGTTTGACTTTGCCGACATCGACAAAGCCGAATTGTACACCACACCACAGGAAGTTTTGGATCGGGTAGGGAGGCAAAGAAGGGGTACTGTAAATGACATCTTCACTGCTTTTAGTACCGGGACGTCTGTTGTCAACGCTCTAGACAACGTGGAGCTGCAAACACAGATTAATGGTCTAAAGGCCCAGTTAAGGAACATACTGACAAACGAAAATAAGGTAGTGGGTTCTGAGCTACATGAGGACCAGGCCATGACACTACATTTAAAGAAATAATCGCTGAGCTGGAGAAACACGCTAGAACGGTAAATGCACTCATTAGGGAGGATCGGAATGCGTCCGATCAGGCTGCACAGAACGAGGCTTGTGTGCTATACGGGGCGTGGTAAAAGGGCACACAAAATGGCCGCTAGACCTCGTGACCAGCTTCTGGGACCATTTGAATTTCTGTTACTGCAAGCCAGACAGGCTTGTGGATTGAGGACATTAAAAGCCCGCGAAAACCAGTTTCGGGAAGCCGAAACTCATGGAACTGAGCATACATATTGATTAGATTATAAGTACAGGACAGATTTGGGTGGCAGGATGAGACCCATCAAGAAATGGGCGGACAATTGAACGAATGCTTTAACCCATTACACTGTACAAAGAGAAGCCGTTTAACAGCCATCCAGGGCAATCTCCAGACCGATCAATATACAAACCAAGTTACGGTAACAAAGCAAAGACATTATCGGCCCAGGAAGGCCAGTTCAGCTATCACCGACTCCCGTTATGAAGACAAAACACCCCTGCAGAGAGTTCTGCCCGCCAAAATTATTACAAAGACAGGACTATGATTTGGCGGGAGATAAGAATGTTCCAAAAAAGTATAACTGTGGATTGAGTAAAGTCCATCGGGGGACTCGCTTCGGTTGAGGTGCTTCGGTTCGGAACGTGTTCGGTTCGTGGTTCGGTAAACGGTGTCCAGCGGGGTGTTCAGCCGTGTGTTCCGCGACTTTGGGAGGTTCGGCCAGGCAAGGCCCGGCCACGACGAGAAGACGACGAGAAGAATTCGGCTTGGAAGCCAGCTCGGCCAGGCAAGGCCCGGCCACGACGGGAAGACGACGAGGGAGGCCCGGGTACTTTTGTCGGGAGATCATCGACGACCCAGGCCGGAGAAGAAGACACTCAGGTCCCGGAGGGTGCACCCAGTTTCTTCAACATCACATCGGTAACGGATCCATCCGTGGCGAGCGCTCACCAAGGCTGTATCGGCTGCCTACATCGCAGGAGAACCAAGAGGAAAACAAGCTGCGCCAGAAGCTTCCAAACCCACGTTACGACGGAAAGCTGTGTCGAAAGGCTGCAAAGCCTTTTTCGCAATTCTTAAAGTGGTGAGCATGATCCCGAGTCCCTCAAATCGAAACTTAGTTAGGTTTAGGGGAGGGGGTTAAGGGTAATTGTAATGTGTTACCCCTTTCACGACGTGCCGTGTGTTCCCCATTTCTTTGGAGTTAAGTTTGTAGATGTGTGCATGCTTGTAGTTGCTTTAATCTGTGCATATGACATGTATTTTAAAATGCTGCAAACTGTTCAATAAAGGCATCCATTTCGTGCTATTCGACCTGGTCTATTGAGTTTTCTCTGCACTACAGCTCCCTGCACCTAAGTCCAAGGTCTAGAACCATAGGGGCGAGTGGGTCGAACCACTCACGGGTAATTATTGCAAGAAGCCTGGCAGGAGACCAGAGCAAGCAAGAGAAACCCCCTACACCCCCCAGTCGCTCTCTCTCTCTCCCCGCCCCCCCAAGTCTCTCTCTCTTCCCCCCAGTCTCTCTCTCTCTCCCCCCAGTCTCTCTCCTCCCCCAGTCGCTCTCTCTCTCTCCCCCCACAGTCTCTCTCTCTCTTCCCCCCAGTCTCTCTCTCTCTCCCCCCCCAGTCTCTCTCCCCCCAGTCTCTCTCCTCCCCCAGTCGCTCTCTCTCTCTCCCCCCCCCAGTCTCTC
>NC_140992.1:135571905-135676905 GCF_052327205.1 Somniosus microcephalus | reverse complement strand
GGTGATCAGCACTAGCATTTTTCACCTCGATATAACAAAAAATTTAAAATGTCCAATTATGGATTGAAGCCAGTGTCAGCTGTGGCTCAGTGTTAGCACTCTCGCCTCTGAGTCAGAAGGTTGTGGGTTCAGGGCCCACTCCAGAGACTTGAGCACAAAAATCCAGGCTGACACTCCCAGAGGTGCTGTCTTTCAGATGAAATGTTAAACCGAGGCCCCATCTGCTCTCTCGGGTGGATGTAAAAGATCCTATGGGACTATTTCGAAGAAGAGCAGGGCGTTCGCCAATAGAGTCCTGGCCAATATATATCCCTCAACCAACATAATTAAAGACAGATTATCTGGTCATCATCACATTGCTGTTTGTGGGAGCTTGCTGTGCACAAATTGGCTGCCACATTTCCTACTTTACAACAGTGGCTACACTTCAAAAGTACTTCATTGGCTGTAAAGCGCTTTTGGACATCCGGAGGGTATGAAAGCGCTATATAAATACAAGTCTTTCTTTTTTCTTCCTTTGATACCTGACACACCAACACAGTGAGATACTATTCGAAATAACAAACCAAGCCCAAGGTCCACAGTATAAAATGCAGGGTAAAAGGGTGTGCAGGTGTGCTTCAGACCCCATTCTGTCCTTCTAGGAACAGGAGGAGGCCAGTCAGCACCTCGAGCCTGTCTCCGCCAGTTAATTAGATCATTGCTGATCTGTAGCTCAACTCCTTTTACCCGCCTTTGCTCCATATCACTCGTTAACCTTGGCTAAGAAAAATCTACCAATTGCAGTCTTGAAAGCTCCAATTGTCCCCCAGAATCAACAACCTTATGGGGGGTGAGAATTTGGCAGTTCCCCTGGCACTCAAACCCTCACACCGCGCCCCACACTTGACCTCCGCCCCCCACTTGCACCCCATCACCTCCCCCACCTCTCTCCCTCACCTCCCCCCACCCTTGACCCCCGCCCCCTCACCTCTCCCCCCTCACCTCTCTCCCCCCCTCACCTCCCCCACCCACCTCCTCACCTCCCCCACCCCCTCACCTCCTCCACCCCACCTCCCCCACCCATCTCAACTCCCCACCCCCACCTCTCCCCCCACCCCCTACCTCTCCCCCTCCCCTCCCCCCTCCCCTCCCCCACCTCTTCCCCCTCACCTCCCCACTCACCTCCCCCCTGCCTCTCCCCCTCACCCCTGCCTCTCCCCCTCACCTCTACCTCACCTACCCCACCCCACCTCCCCCCACCCCCTCCCCACTCCCCTCCCCCCACTCCCCTCCCCACTCCCCTCCCCCCACTCCCCTCCCCCCAGTCTCACTCCCCTCCCCCCCACCACCCCCTTCTCACTCCCCTCCCCCTCCCCCCTTCCACTCCCCTCCCCCCCACACCCCCCTCCCCTCTCACTCCCCCCCCCTTCTCACTCCCCCCCCCCACTCACCCCCTCCCACTCACTCCCTCCCCCTCTCACTCCCCCTCTCACACCCCCCCTCTCACTCACTCCCCCTCCCACTCACTCCCCCTCTCACTCCCCACCCCTCTCTCCCCACTCCCCCCTCTCACCCCCTCCCCCCCACACCCCCCTTCTCACTCCCCTCCCCCACACCCCCCTCCCCCCCCACCCCTTCTCACTCCCCCCCTCTCACTCACCCCCCCTCTCACTCACTCCCCCTCTCACTCCCCACCCCCTCTCACCCCCTCCCCTCCTCCCCACTCTCACTCCCCTCCCCCCCACCCCCCCTTCTCACTCCCCTCCCCCCACACACCCCTTCCCCCCCACCCCCCCTTCTCACTCCCCTCCCCCCCACCCCCTCTCACTCCCTCCCCCCCACCCCCCCTCACTCCCCACCCCCCACCCACCCCCCCACCCACACCCACTCCCCACCCCCCCTTCTCACTCCCCCTTCTCACTCCCCCACCACCCCCTCACCCCCCCTTTCTCACTCCCCACCACCCCCCTTTCTCACTCCCCACCACCCCCTTTCTCCCCCCCCCCCCCCCCCCCCCCCCCCCCCCCTTTCTCACCCACCCCCCCCTTTCTCACTCCCCACCCCCCTTCTCACTCCCCACCCCCCCTTTCTCACTCCCCCCCCCCTTTCTCACTCCCCACCCCCCCTTTCTCACTCCCCACCCCCCCTTTCTCACTCCCCACCCACCCCCCCCTTTCTCACTCCCCACCCACCCCCCCCTTTCTCACTACCCACCCACCCCCCCCTTTCTCACTCCCCACCCACCCCCCCTTTCTCACTCCCCACCCACCCCCCCCTTTCTCACTCCCCACCCACCCCCCTTCTCACTCCCCACCCCCCTCACTCCCCCCCTTTCTCACTCCCCCCTTCTCACTCCCCCCCTTTCTCACTCCCCCCCCCTTTCTCACTCCCCCCCCTTTCTCACTCCCCCCCCTTTCTCACTCCCCACCCCCCCTTTCTCACTCCCCACCCCCCCCTTTCTCACTCCCCACCCCCCCCCCTTCTCACTCCCCACCCCCCTCACTCCCCCCCTTTCTCACTCCCCCCCTTCTCACTCCCCCCTTTCTCACTCCCCCCCCC
Source organism: Somniosus microcephalus (assembly GCF_052327205.1). Lineage (NCBI taxonomy): Eukaryota > Metazoa > Chordata > Chondrichthyes > Squaliformes > Somniosidae > Somniosus > Somniosus microcephalus. The sequence goes on along the minus strand of NC_140992.1, from coordinate 135,674,364 downwards.
TTTCTCACTCCCCCCCCTTTCTCACTCCCCCCCTTTCTCACTCCCCACCCCCCCTTTCTCACTCCCCACCCCCCCCTTTCTCACTCCCCACTCCCCCCTTTCTCACTCCCCACCCCCCCCTTTCTCACTCTCCCCCTTTCTCACTCCCCACCCCCCCTTCTCACTCCCCACCCCACCCCCCCTTCTCACTCCCCACCCCCCCTTTCTCACTCCCCACCCCACCCCCCCTTCTCACTCCCCACCCCCCCTTCTCACTCCCCACCCACCCCCCCTTCTCACTCCCCACCCCACCTTCTCACTCCCCACCCCCCTTCTCACTCCCCACCCCCCCTTCTCACTCCCCACCCCCCCCTTTCTCACTCCCCACCCCCCCCTTTCTCACTCCCCACCCCCCCCTTTCTCACTCCCCCCCTCCCTTTCTCACTCCCCCCCTCCCTTTCTCACTCCCCCCCTGCCTTTCTCACTCCCCCCCCTCCCTTTCTCACTCCACCCCCCCTTTCTCACTCCCCACCCCCCCTTTCTCACTCCCCACCCCCCCTTTCTCACTCCCCCTCCCTTTCTCACTCCCCCCCCTCCCTTTCTCACTCCCCCCTCCCTTTCTCACTCCCCCCCCTCCCTTTCTCACTCCCCCCCTCCCTTTCTCACTCCCCCCCTCCCTTTCTCCCTCCCCCCCCCCTTTCTCACTCCCCACCCCCCCCTTTCTCACTCCCCACCCCCCCCTTTCTCACTCCCCCCTCCCTTTCTCACCCCCCCCTTTCTCCCTTTCTCACTCCCCCCCCCCCCTTCTCACTCCCCCCCCCCCTTTCTCACTCCCCACCCCCCCTTCTCACTCCCCACCCCCCCTTCTCACTCCCCACCCCCCTTTCTCACCCCCCACCCCCCCTTCTCACCCCCCTTTCGTGCCCCGGCTGCGATCCGCAGCCTCCAGGCCCGTGCCGCTCACACAGGGATCCGCGGGCTGCACCGGGTGTCCCGGGCCTGAGCCGAGGGCTGGATTCCCGGATCCCGGGCGCTTCCACCACCGACAGCCGTTAGAATAAGGTTGACGCACAAACCGGAGCGCGGCTCCCTCCCACGCCCGGTCTGTGTTTACCTGCTCCCGCCGCACCTTTAGCCATCACTGCCCCGTGCCTAGCCCAGCCGCTCCCCGCCCCCTCACCTATCACCGCTCCCCGCCCCCTCACCTATCCCCGCTCCCCGCCCACACCCTCACCTCTCCCCGCCCCCTCACCTAATCCCCGGTCCCCGCCCACACCCGCCCTGCCCTGTCCCGCCCCCCTCACCTGTCACTGGTATCCATGTCCCCTTACCTGTCACTGGTATGCATGTCCCCGCCCCCTCACCTGTCACTGGTATCCATGTCCCCTTACCTGTCCCCGCCCCCTCACCTGTCTCTGGTATCCATGTCCCCATACCTGTCACCGCCCCATCACCTGTCACTGGTATCCATGACCCTTACCTGTCCCCGCCCCCTCACCTGTCTCCGTTCCCTGCCCCCCTCACCTTTCAACATCCCCTTGAACTTTGCAAAGCTACAGTAGCACACATGGTGGCCTCCACTACCATATCCCCACTGGTTGGCTCATTGTTTAAGATGGTGCGTAGAGCCTGGAACAGACACACTGAGCCTGTCCTTTACGAAGCCATACAACACATCATTGATGAAGAGACTGATTAGGATGAGTAATAGTAGATAACCCTGTATCACTCCTCTTTCAAGAGAGGACCTTTAATGGATCTTGGAGTTGGACCAGATATCTACTGAGCATCAGGGTAGCTCAATCAGATGCTGATTTAAAAACACAAGTGACTATTTGTCATGTATGAACCCAGACAGTGAGTGTGGGGACCTTTGACTGAAAACTGGTGACTTTTTGGTTAATGGGTTACATAGAAACATAGAAGGTAGGAGCAGGAGTAGGCCATTCGGCCCCTCGAGCCTGCTCCGCATTCAATGAGATCATGGCTGGTCATCCAAACTCAGTACCCTGTCCCTGCCTTCTCCCCATATCCCTTGATCCCTTTAGCCTTAAGAAATATATCTAACTCCTTCTTGAATATATTTAATGAATTGGCCTCAACTGCCTTCTGTGGTAGAGAATTCCACAGGTTCACCACTCTCTGGGTGAAGAAATTCCTCCTCATCTCTGTCCTAAATGGCTTACCCCTTATCCTTCGACTGTGAGCCCTGGTTCTGGACACCCAAGCCATCGGGAACATCCTTCCTGCATCTAGTCTGTCTAGTCTTGTTAGAATTTTCTAAGTTTCAATGAGATCCCCTCTCACTCTTCTAAACTCCAGCGAGTATAAGCCCAATTGACCCAATCTCTCCTCATACGTCATTCCTGCCATCCCAGGTATCAGTCTGGTGAATCTTCGCTGCACTCCGTCCATGGCAAGAACATCCTTCCTCAGATAAGGCGACCAAAACTGCACACAATACTGAAGGTGTGGTCTCACCAAGGCTCTGTACAACTGCAGAAAGACATCCTTGTTCCTGTACTCGAACCCTCTTGCTACGAAGGCCAACATACCATTTGCCTTCTTAACTGCCTGCTGCACCTGCACGCTTACCTTCAGTGACTGGTGCACAAGGACACCCAGGTCTCGCTGCACTTCCCCTTCTCCCAATTTATTGCCATTCAGATAATAATCTGACTTCCTGTTCTTGCCACCAAAGTGGATAACCTCGCATTTATCCACATTATACTGCATCTGCCCAATCACCCAACCTGTCCAAATCATACTGGAGTTTCTCAGCATCCTCCTCACAGCACACACGCCCACCCAGCTTTGTGTCGTCTGCAAACTTGGAGATAGTACTTCTAGTTCCCTCGTCTAGATCATTAATATATATTGTGAATAGCTGGGGTCCTAGGACCGATCCCTACGGTACCCCACTAGTCACTGCCTGCCAATCGGAAAAAGACCCGTTTATTCCAACTCTTTGCTTCCTGTCTGCCAACCAGTTCTCTATCAAAGTCAGTACCTTACCCCCAATCCCATGTGCCTTAACTTTGCACGCTAATCTCTTATGTGGGACCTTATCAAAAGTCTTCTGAAAGTCCAAATACACCACATCCACTGGTTCTCCCTTATCTATTCTACCAGTTACATCCTCAAAAAATTCCAGTAGATTAGTCAAGCACGATTTACCTTTTGTAAATCCATGTTGACTTTGTCCGATCCTGTCACTGTTTTCCAAGTGCTCTGCTATTACATCTTTTATGATGGACTCTAGCATTTTCCCCACTATCGATGTCAGGCTTACCGGTCTATAATTCCCCGTTTTCTCTCTACCACCTTTTTTGAATAGTGGGGTACCATTAACTACCCTCCAATCCATGGGAACTGTTCTACAATCTATAGAATTTTGGAAGATGACCAGCAATGCATCTACTATTTCTAGGGCCACTTCCTTAAGTACCCTAGGATGTAGATTATCAGGCCCTGGGGATTTATCGGCCTTCAATCCCGTCAATTTCCCTAACACCATTTCCCTACAAATACTGATTTCATTCAGTTCCTCCCTCTCATTAGACCCTATGTTCCCCGACATCTCTGGGAGGTTATTTGTGTCCGCCTTTGTGAAGACAGAACCAAAGTATGTATGTTCCCCATTATAAATTCCCCTGATTCTGACTGCAAGGGACCTACGCTTGACTTCACCAATCTTTTTCTCTTCACACATCTATAGAAGCTTTTACAGTCAGTTTTTATGTTCCCTGCAAGTTTACTCTCATACTCTATTTTACCCCTCTTAATTAATCCCTTTGTCCTCCTTTGATAAATCCTAAACTGCTCCCAATCCTCAGGTTTACTGCTTTTTCTGGCCAATATATATGTCCTCTCCTTGGATCTTATGCTATCCCTAATTTCCCTTGTTAGGCATGGTTGAGTCACCTTTTTTGTTTTATTTTTATGCCAAACTGGGATGAACAAATTCTGTAGTTCATCCATACGATCTTTAAATGTTTGCCATTGCCTATCCACCGTCAACCCTTTGAGTAACACTCCCCAATCAATCCTACCCAACTCGCGCCTCATACCATCGTAGTTTCCTTTATTTAAATTCAGGACCCTAGTCTCTGAGTCAACTACTTCACTCTCCATCTTAATGAAGAATTCTATCATATTATGATCGCTCCGCCCCAAGGGGCCTCGCACAACAAGATTGCTAATTATTTCATTACATAATACCCAGTCTAAGATGGCCTGATCTCTGGTTGGTTCCTCGACATATTGGTCTAGGAAACCATCCCGTATACACTCCAGGAATTCCTCCTCCACAGTATTGTTACTAATTTGGTTAGCCCAATCTATATGTAGATTAAAGTCACCCATGATAACTGCTGTGCCCTTATTGTACGCGTCTCTAATTTCCCATTTAATGTCATCCCCAACCTCCGCATTACTGTTTGGGGGTTTGTATACAACTCCCACTAACGTTTTCTGCCCCTTGGTATTTCTCAGCTCTAACCATACAGATTCCACATCATCAGAGCTAATATCCTTCCTTACTATTGTGTTAATCTCCTCTTTAACCAGCATTGCTACCCCACCTCCTTTTCCTTTTTGCCTGTCTTTCCTGAATATTGAATACCCCTGGATGTTGAGTTCCCAGCCTTGGTCACCCTGGAGCCATGTTTCCGTAATGCCAATCATATCATATCCGTTTACATCTACTTGCGCATCTAATTCATCCACCTTATTACGAATGCTCCTCGCATTAAGACACAAAGCTCTTCAGGCTTGTTTTTTTTTTAACACTCGTAGATCTTTTAGAATTATTATTTACTGTGGCCATGTTTGATTTAAATCCTTGATTTCTCTGCCTGCCACTTTTGCTTTTCTCTTTCCTGTCTTTTGCTTCTATCCTTGTTTCCCTTTCCTCTGTCTCCCTGCATAGGTTCCCAACCCCCTGCCATTTTAGTTTAAACCCTCCCCCACAGCACTAGCAAACACTCCCCCAAGGACATCGGTCCTGGTCCTGCCCAGGTGCAAACCATCCAGTTTGTACTGATCCCACCTCCCCCAGAACCGGTTCCAATGTCCCAGGAATTTGAATCCCTCCCCCTTGCACCATTCCTCTAGCCACGTATTTATCTGAAATATCCTTCTATTTCTACTCTGACTAGCATGTGGCACTGGTAGCAATCCTGAGATTACTACCTTTGAGGTCCTATTTTTTAATTTACCTCCTAACTCCCTATATTCAGCTTTTAGGACCTCATCCCGGTTTTTACCTATATCGTTGGTACCTATATGCACCACAACAACTGGCTGTTCACCCTCCCCTTCCGAAATGCTCTGCAGCCGCTCCGAGACATCCTTGACCCTTGCACCAGGGAGCAACATACCATCTTGGAGTCTCGTTTGTGGCCGCAGAAATGCCTATCTATTCCTCTTACAATATAATCTCCTATTACTATAGCTCTCCCACTCTTTTTCCTCCCGTCCTGTGCAGCAGGACCACCCATGGTGCCAGGAAGTTGGCTGCTGCTGTCTTCCCCCGATAAGCCATCTCCCTCAACAATATCCAAAGCGGTATATCTGTTCGAGAGGGGGATGGCCACAGGGGACCCCTGCACTACCTGCCTGCACCTACTACTCTGCCTGGCGGTCACCCATTCCCTTCATGCCTGTGCAGCCTTTACCTGCGGTGTGACCAGGTTCACAGGCAATGGAACTCTTCCAGTACCTCCCTGCAAGTGACCACTCTTCATGTGAGAGCGTAGAGAGAGAATGCGAGCATAAGGCACAAACTCCAAGCTGTAAGCCAATTCTGGTCTACAGTAAATATATGGGGGGAAATGGTGGTAGTAGCGGGCATCAATACATTTCTTTGGAGTTAAATCAAAGATTGAATTTTGTGTCAGGAACTTCTCAGCTTTGGAGCAAATAGTTTGTCAAAAGTGAAATTTTAGGTCTCGCAAACACACATCTGTGGGTTTAGATGTCCACTCTTTCAGTGCTTGCAATGAATAAGTATGGACTTTCACTAACCATGATCCTGAGGCAGCAAGCACCTTACTAGTGTGGAATTGGTTTCCTGAAGTTTACGGATTAACCCCTCTAGTCTTTTTACTCGCTTCACAACCCGACTGCTTTGCTGTCTCAGAGTCTTGAGCTCGGTATTCTTTTTCATGACTTGCTCTTTGAGGAAGGCACTGTGTGGTGGAGACAAGCAGTACGAATGCAGCGAATTGATTAGTTTGCGTGCACCAGAGGCGGACGGGGTAGCATCGTCGGGAAACGGAACAGTGCCGTCAATCAGCAGTCTTTCAGTAGCTGTGGCCTTGCTGTTTTTGGATTTCAGAATGCACCGTTGATCAGCAACTGTACACACAACGAGTTCACCTGCCACTGAAGAAGCAGGGAAAGTGGCACCACTCTCACCCAGTGCAGGAACTCTCTCAAGCACGTGCTCACTCTCCACAGTAACAGAATTGGATTTAAGGAGTTCAGTTGCTTCATCATCCAGTGGTTCACAGGCCATGTAGCCACTTGAAGTCCTTTCTTGATTGACTGGAGTCAGCCATATTTTGGCTGTACCCTGGCATCGATTGCGTCTACTGTCCACTTTCTTCTGGTGTTCTGAGAAGTGGAAGATGGAAGGAATAGCATTGCGTTTGAGTCGATGATGCTGGTCCTCCTGACGCTTTTGAAAGCTGTCCTTGGTGAAGTGAGCACTGCACAAGAAGGAAAACTTGGTTGGTTTCCAGTCAGTCCGCCCAACAGCATTAATCCACTTTGCTAAACGTTTGGCATCTTTCAAAGGGAATCTGGCAGAGAAAACAGAAAGACACCGATAACCAGGAATAGTCATGCCATCCAATAGCCCTCTCAATTGTAGCCTTTGGTTTCTACAAAAAGTTATCACAGTTACTCTTCCAATACCTAGAACAATTTTTTAAAATAACGTGTTGTTTTCCAGAGCCAGCCTGACTATATGTAGGTATAGGTACTGAGACAGAGCAGTGAAGCTCAGATGCCAAGCTATCTAGCACCAAACACTATACTGGCAGGTTTTCTAGACTCAGCTTGTATTCCTTTGAGTATAGAAGATTAAGGGGTGATCTAATCGAGGTGTACAAGATGACTAAAAGGATTTGTTAGGGTAGATTGAGAGAAAATATCTCCTCTCGTGGGGAGTCCAGAACAACGGGGCATAATGTTAAAATTCACACAAAGGGTAGTGGAAATCTAGAACTCTCTTCCCCTAAAAAGCAGTTGAGGCTCGAGGTCAATTGAAAATTTCAAAACTGAGATTGATAAGATTTTTGTTGGGTGAGGGTATTAAGGGTTACAGAACCATGGTGGGTAGATGGCGTTAAGATACAGATCAGCCATGATCAAAATGAATGGCAGAACAAGCTCGAGGGGTTGAATGGCCGACTGTTTCTATGTTTTCAAAGGCCAAAGCAGTGGGATTGGGCGATGCAGTCAGTTTGAAGCATGTCCCATCATTTCCTAGAATTCAGTCTAGACTACTGGGAAGAATGTCTCTGCAACAGTTAGTCAGGTCTCATAGAAACTTAGAAATAGGAGCAGGAGTAGGCCATTCAGCCCCTCGAGCCTGTTCTACCATTCAACGAGATCATGGCTGATCATCCAAATTCAGTACCCTGTCCCTGCTTTCTCCCCATATCCCTTGATCCCTTTAGCATTAAGAAATATATGTAACTCCTTCTTGAATATATTTAATGAATTGGCCTCAACTGCCTTCTGTGGTAGAGAATTCCACAGGTTCACCACTCTCTGGGTGAAGAAATTCCTCCTCATCTCAGTCCTAAATGGCTTACCCCTTACCCTTAGACTGTGACCTCTGGTTCTGGACTCCCCCGGCATCGGGAACATCCTTCCTGCATCTAGTCTGTCTAGTCCTGTTAGAATTTTATAAGTTTCAATGAGATCCCCTCTCATTCTTCTAAACTCCAGCGAATATAAGCCTAATCGACACAATCTCTCTTCATACGTCATTCCTGCCATCCCAGGTATCAGTTTGGTGAATCTTCGCTGCACTCCCTCCATGGCAAGAACATCCTTCCTCAGATAAGGCGACCAAAACTGCACACAATACTGAAGGTGTGGTCTCACCAAGGCCCTGTACAACTGCAGCAAGACATCCTTGCTCCTGTACTCGAATCCTCTCGCTATGAAGGCCAACATACCATTTGCCTTCTTAACCGCCTGCTGCATCTACATGCTTACCTTCAGTGACTGGTGCACAAGGACACCCAGGTCTCGTTGCACTTCCCCTTTTCCCAATCTATTGCCATTCAGATAATAATCTGCCTTCCTGTTTTTGCCACCAAGGTGGATAACCTCGCATTTATCCACATTATACTGCATCTGCCCAATCACCCAACCTGTCCAAATCATACTGGAGTTTCTCTGCATCCTCCTCACAGCACACACGCCCACCCAGCTTTGTGTCATCTGCAAACTTGGAGATATTGCATCTAGTTCCCTCGTCTAGATCATTAATATATATTGTGAATAGCTGGGGTCCTAGCACCAATCCCTGCGGTACTCCACTAGTCAGTGCCTGCCACTCGGAAAAAGACCCGTTTATTCCAACTCTTTGCTTCCTGTCTACTAACCAGGTCAGTACCTTACCCCCAATCCCATATGCTTTAACTTTGCACGCTAATCTCTTATACGGGACCTTATTGAAAGCCTTCTGAAAGTCCAAATACACCACATCCACTGGTTCTCCCTTATCTATTCTACCAGTTACATCCTCAAAAAATTCCAGTAGTCAAGCATGACTTACCTTTTGTAAATCCATGTTGACTTTGTCTGACTCCGTCACTGTTTTCCAAGTGCTCTGCTATTACATCTTTTATAATGGACTCTAGCATTTTCCCCACTACTGATGTCAGGCTTACCGGTCTATAATTCCCCGTTTTCTCTCTACCACCTTTTTTAAATAGTGGGGTTACATTAGCTACCCTCCAATTCATGGGAACTGTTCCAGAGTCTATAGAATTTTGGAAGATAACCAGCAATGCATCTACTATTTCCAGGGCCACTTCCTTAAGTACCCTAGGATGTAGATTATCAAGCCCTGGGGATTTATCGGCCTTCAATGCCATCAATTTCCCTAACACTATTTCCCTACAAATACTGATTTCATTCAGTTCCTCCCTCTCATTAGACCCAAAAGACAGAACCAAAGTATGTATTTAATTGGTCCGCCATTTCTTTGTTCCCCATTATAAATTCCCCTGATTCTGACTGCAAGGGACCTACGTTTGACTTCACCAATCTTTTTCTCTTCACATATCTATAGAAGCTTTTACAGTCAGTTTTTATGTTCCCTGCAAGCTTACTCTCATTCTATTTCCCCCCTCTTAATTAATCCCTTTGTCCTCCTTTGCTGAATCCTAAACTGCTCCCAATCCTCAGGTTTGCTGCTTTTTCTGGCCAATTTATATGTCCTCTCCTTGGATCTTAAGTGAAATGACCAAGTTTGTGGTGCCTCAGCCCACAGAACAAAACTGCTCATAATTCAGCACCAAAATGAATAATCTCATCTGGAGAAGCCAAAGGGTGGTTGATGTTGAAAATAAATGTCAGTGGCACAGTGGAGTTAAAGCACATTATTGGAACAACATAGAGACAGCAGTATTTCTGAAAAGGAAATCGTGTTTGACAAATCCGTTTTGAGTTTTTTGAGGTTGCAACTAACAAGGTAGATAAGGGGGAACCAGTGGATGTAGCATGTTTGGATTTTCAAAAAGCATTTGATAAGGTGTCACACAAGAGGTTATTACACAAAATTAGGGCTCATGGGATTGGAGGTAATATATTAGCATGGATTGAGTGCTGGTTAACAGACAGAAAACAGAGAGTAGGAATAAAAGGGTCACTTACGGATTGGCAGGTTGTAACTAGTGGGGTACTACAAGGATCAGAGCTTGGGCCTCAGCTATTCACAATCTACATCAATGACTTAGATGAGGGCACCAAGTGCAATGTATCCAAGTTTGCTGCCAATACAAAGTTAGGTGAGAAAGTGAGCAGGATGCAAAGTGGCTGCAAAGGGATATAGACAGGCTAAGTGAGTGGGCAAGAACATGGCGGATGGAATATAATGTGGAGAAATGTGAAGTTATCCACTTTGGTAGGAAAAATAGAAAAGCAGAATATTTTTTAAATGGTGAGAGACTGGGAAATGTTGGTTTTCAGAGGGACCTGGGTATCCTTGTACATAAATCACAGAAAGTTAACCTGCAGGTAATGCAAGTAATACGGAAAGCAAATGGTATGTTACACTCCAATCCCTTTGTAATAAAGACTAAGAGTAAAGAAGTCTTACTACAATTAGATAGAGCCTTGGTGAGGCCACAATTGTGTACAGTTGAAGGATATAGTTGCCTTAGAGGAAGTGCAACGAAAGTTCACTAGACTGATTCCTAGGATGAGAGGGTTGTCCTAGGAGGAGAGATCTAATAGACTAGGCCTATATTCCCTGGAGTTTAGATGAGAGGTAATATTATTGAAACATAAAATTCTTGAAGGGCTTGACAGGGTAGATGCTGGGAGGATGTTTCCCCTGGCTGCAGAGTCTAGAAGTAGGGGGGCAGAGTCTCAGGATAAGGGATGGCCATTTAGGACTGAGATGAGGAGAAATTTCTTCACTCAGAGGGTTGTGAATTTTTGGAACTCTCTACCCCAGAGGGCTGTGGATGTGTAGTCATTAAATATATTCAAGACAAAGATCGATAGATTTTTGGATACTATGGGAATCAAGGGATATGGGGATAGTGCAGGAAAGTGAAGTTAAGGTAGAAGATCAGTCATGATCTTATTGAATGGCGGAGCATGCTCGAAGGGCCGAGTGGCCTACTCCCATTTTTTATGTTCTGTACTTTGCATCAGCCCCTACTATATTCCCAGTGCCCTTGATGAGCACAAAAACAATTACAACTACCCCACATGAGAGAAAAAACTTGGGTGGAACTTTCAACTGCGGCAGGGCATAAAGCAGGTGGTAGCAGATCAACCGCCTGTTAACACGCCCACCCGAATCTCTCGCCCGTTAACACGTCCGCCCGTTAACTCTCCCGCCCATTGTTTTATTTTTCAAGTGTTCCTGGATAGTTGGTCTGAAGTGGGTATTTATCAGAACAGGACTACCTCTAGACAGAGCAACCAGTCATGGAAATAGGTTGTGTCCACAGGTCTTGCCTGAGCCCTCCATTATGGCAAGGAGCAATGCACTTGGTCAGCTGCCAGTGAATGTGCTTGAACTCAACCATTCTGAGTTACAAGAGTATCTACTGTTCCCTGCCTCAGTGCTGTTCCCTGCTTAGCCAACAGGAGGTTTACTGTAGCATACAGCTGGACAAAATGCTTTATTTCTATCAAACAGTTAAGCTGGTATCCTGTTTGAATATCTGGAAATTGTAGGTTTTCATTATTCAGGCATGGGTGGGAAGATTGAATAAAATAACGTTAATACTTGCATTTATATGGCAAAGCTCCTCACACAATAAATTACTTGAAGTCGAGTAATTTATGTTAATTTGGATGCAGCTGCACCTGGATACAAGGTGTTGGAGATTGGAGTACCACTCATTCATTAAAAAAAAACTTACGGCTAACAGAGATTGGAAAGCAAAATTAAATGACTAGTCAAATGATATTAAAATCATATCCTAAAAAAAAATAGGGCAAATTCCTTTATTACAACTGGCACATTAACAAGCTAGGCTCAAACCAAGCTAGCCCAGCAGTACTCCTGACAGATATGTCAAGGAACCAACCAGAGATCAGGCCATCTTAGACTGGGTATTATGTAACGAGAAAGGATTAATTAGCAATCTTGTTGTACGAGGCCCCCTGGGTCGGAGCGATCATAATATGATCGAATTCTTCATTAAGATGGAGAATGAAATAGTTGACTCAGAGACTAGGGTCCTAAATTTAAATAAAGGAAACTACGATGGTCTGAGGCGCGAGTTGGGTAGGATTGATTGGGGAATGTCACTCAAAGGGTTGACGGTGGATAGGCAATGGCAAACATTCAAAGGCCGCATGGATGAACTACAGAATTTGTTCATCCCAGTTTGGCATAAAAATAAAACAAAAAAGGTGACTCAACCATGGCTAACAAGGGAAATTAGGGATAGCATAAGATCCAAGGAGGGGACATATAAATTGGCCAGAAAAAGCAATAATCCTGAGGAGTGGGAGCAGTTTAGGATTCAACAAAGGAGGACAAAGGGATTAATTAAGAAGGGGGAAATAGAATGAGAGTAAACTTTCAGGGAACATAAAAACTGACTGTAAAAGCTTTTATAGATATGTGAAGAGAAAAAGATTGGTGAAGTCAAGCGTAGGTCCCTTGCAGTCAGAATCAGGGGAATTTATAATGGGGAACAAAGAAATGGAAGACCAACTAAATACATATTTTGGTTCTGTCTTCACAAAGGAGGATACAAATAACCTCCCAGAGATGCCGGGGAACATAGGGTCTGATGAAAGGGAGGAACTGAAAGAAATCAGTATTTGTAGGGAAATGGTGTTAGGGAAATTGATGGGATTGAAGGCCGATAAATCCCCAGGGCCTGATAATCTACATCCTAGGGTACTTAAGGAAGTGGCCCTAGAAATAGTAGATGCATTGCTGATCATCTTCCAACATTCGATGGAATCTGGAACAGTACCCATGGATTGGAGGGTAGCTAATGTTACCTCACTATTCAAAAAAGGTGGTAGAGAGAAAATGGGGAATTACAGGCCGGTAAGCCTGACATCGGTAGTGGGGAAAATGCTAGAGTCCATTATAAAAGTTGTAATAGCAGAGCACTTGGAAAACAGTGACAGGATCGGACAAAGTCAACATGGATTCACAAAAGGTAAATTGTGCTTGACTAATCTACTGGAATTTTTTGAGGATGTAACTGGTAAAATAGATAAGGGAGAACCAGTGGATGTGGTGTATTTGGACTTTCAGAAGGCCTTCGATAGGGTCCCGCATAAGAGATTAGCGTGTAAAGTTAAGGCACATGGGATTGGGGGCAAGGTATTGACTTGGATAGAGAACTGGTTGGCAGACAGAAAGCAAAGAGTTGGAATAAACGGGTCTTTTTCCAAATGGCAGGCAGTGACTAGTGGGGTACCGCAGGGATCGGTCCTTGGACCCCAGCTATTCACAATATATATAAATGATCTGGACAAGGGAACTAGATGGAATATCTCAAAATTTGCAGACGACACAAAGCTGGGTGGACGTGTGTGCTGTGAGGAGGATGTTGAGAAACTCCAGGATCATTTGGACATGTTGGGTGATTGGGCAGAAACATGGCAAATGCAATATAACGTGGATAAATGTGAGGTTATCCACTTTGGTGGCAAAAACAGGAAGGCAGATTATCTAAATGGCAATAGATTGGGAGAAGGGGAAGTGCAACGAGACCTGGGTGTCCTTGTACACTAGTCGCTGAAGGTAAGCATGCAGGTGCAGCAGGCGGTTAAGAAGGCAAATGGTATGTTGGCCTTCGTAGCGAGAGGGTTTGAGTACAGGAACAAGAATGTCTTGCTGCAGTTGTACAGGGCCTTGGTGAGACCACATCTTGAGTATTGTGTGCAGTTTTGGTCGCCTTATTTGAGGAAGGATGTTCTTGCCATGGAAGGAGTTCAGCGAAGATTCACCAGACTGATACCTGGGATGGTAGGAATGACGTATGAGAAGAGATTGGGTCGATTGGATTTGTACTTGCTGGAGTTTAGAAGAATGGGAGGTGATCTCATTGAAACTTATAAAATTCTGACAGGACTGGACAGACTAGATGCAGGATGTTCCCGATGGTCGGGGAGTCCAGAACCAGGGGACACAGTCTAAGGATAAAGGGTAGGCCATTTAGGACAGAAATGAGGAGGAATTTCTTCACCCAGAGAGTGATGAACCTGCGGAACTCTCTACCACAGAAGGCGGTGGAGGCCAGTTCATTAAATATATTCAAAAAGGAGTTGGATATATTTCTCAAGGCTAAAGGAATCAAGGGGTATGGGGAGAAAGCAGGGACCGGGTACTGAATTTGGATGATCAGCCATGATCGCATTGCATGGCGGAGCAGGCTCGAGGGGCCGAATGGCCTACTCCTGCTCCTATCTTCTATGTTTCTATTGAGTGGGTTCGGAGCCTGCTCTTTTATGACCTGGGTTCAACTCCAGCCCAGACAAAAAGTGGACAAAAGTCTCCTCCTTATACTGGTTGTCAGAAAACAGCCTGACATTCTGCATCCAGTTTCTAATAGGTACTGACCCACAAGAGGAAACTGCCTATAATTCAGCACAAATTGGTAATCTCACCCAAAGAGGCTTCAAGGATGACTGCTGTAGAAATTGTAAATGTCATGCTGGTGTAACAAGAGTGCTGCGTGTGAAATTGGGGTTAAAGTAATACTCCAGGATAAGGATCCGCAATAGGTTGATCCCATTTCATGTACAAATTACTATTATTTAATTACTGTAATTAAAGCCACCACATTGTTTTATGCTCCACTTATCAGGGTTGCTCACTGCCATTATTTCCAAAGCTGTTGTGCTTAAACTAAACTATTTGGCACAGAGTATGTTATGGTTAATTAATTACAACCCCAAGGTGGGTTTGCCTAGGTGAACTAGTCACGGCTTCCTGAGTGGAACAGTTCAGGTGACATTCCTTTGTCTGTACATGTCAATGATCCCACGTTTATACGTAATGAGAGAGGTTGCAGCCCCTCTTCCATTATTTGAAGGGGCTGCTCCTTGATTTTTGGCTGCACTTCAGTCCCACGCTCCTGATCTTTGGTCACCCGGTGCGGAGGGGAATGGGCAGATTGGAGGACCTCCTCGTAGCACTGCTCCTGGGCCTGGCCAAAAAAGCCATCAACTGGTCCAGGGGGTCGTTCGGCCCGATTGCCTGCCTCTCTTCCGCGGCCATGTTCGCGTCCGGGTGGCCCTGGAGATGGAGAACCCAGTGTCCGCCTGCACGCTTGAGACCATCCGCACGCTTGAGACCATCCGCGAGGGGTAGGCGCCATGGGGACTGGAGTGTATCATCAGCCCGGCCAACGCAATTTTAATTTAATTTGTTAAAGTTCTTTTAAAGTTTTATTAATTTACAGACAATTTGTTTAATCACCATAACAAAAGAGTACATGTCAATGATCACAATTAGACTAACTGTTGCTGTTGCTAAACTGTTGATCTGAACCAATTTAATATAAAAGCTGTGCAATGTTAACCCGGTATTTCCCCTGGGGCCCTGCAGAATTAAACCTAATGTGACTAATGCCTCGCACAGAGTGTATGGAGGAAAAAGTGGACTAATAATTTCAGACCTTAACTATAGCTCCCATTCTCTCTCTGCTAAGAGCCACTGGTAATGTAGGAATGGGTGTGTTGGCATTTCCAGGAAAGGTGGGGGCAGGGGGGAGGGGAACACTGTCGGAACCCCCTACTGGCGAGGTGGTCTATACCCTCGGTGTCCTCCTTCCATTTCTGGGAGGAGCGGGGTGGGGAAAAAGAGAGACAGGGACATGTGAAGTCCAACTACAGATTAGTTCTCTGAGGCTTCCAGTTCAGAGTTGTCACCTTCAGATAGAACCAGAGTCCAAGGCTATAGGGAGAGAAATGGAGCCTGTTAAAAGTGGCATTGACTGGGGTGCCGGACCGCACCTTGTGCAGAGTAGGGGAATTCTGGCTACGGTTTCAGGGTGAATATCAACAACAACTTGTATTTATATAGCGCCTTTAACATAGTAAAACGGCCCATGGTGCTTCACAGGAGTATTGTAAGAAAATTTGACACCGAGTCACAAGGAGAAATTAGGGCAGTTAAGAGTTAGGTTTTAAAGAGTGTCTTAAAGGAGGAAAGAACATAAGAAACGGGAAACAGGAGCAGGCCAATCCACCCCTCGAGCCTGCTCCGCCATTCAATAAGATCATGGCTGATCCAATCTTGGCCTCAACACCACTTTCCCGCTCTTTCCCCATACCCCTTGTAGTTCAAATGTCTGTCAATCTCTGCCTTGAATATATTCAATGACCCCGCCTCCACAGCTCTCTGGGGTAGAGAATTCCAAAGATTCGTGACCCTCAGAAGAAATTCCTCCTCATCTCCGTCTTAAATGGGCAACTCTTTATTCTGAAACTATGCCCCCTAGTTCTAGATACCCCCACTAGAGGAAACATCCTCTCAGCATCCACCCGGTCAATCCCCCTCAGAATCTTATGTTTCCATAAGATCACCTCTCATTCTTCTAAACTTCAATGAGTATAGGCCCAACCTGCTCAACCTTTCGTCATACATCAACCCCTTCATCCCAGGAATCAACCTAGTGAATCTTCTCTGCACTGCCTCCAATGGGTATGATGTAATTGCCATTACAGAGGAATGCTGGGAACTGAATGTTCCAGGGTACTCAACATTTAGGAAGGACAGACAAAAAGGAAAAGGAGGTGGTGTAGCGCTGTTAATAAGGGATGAGATCGATATGGTAGAGATAAAAGATCTTGGCTTGGCAGATCATGATGTAGAACTGGAATCAGTTTGGGTGGAGCTAAGAAACAGCAAAGGGCGGAAAACATTGGTGGGAGTTGTGTATATGCCACCAAAGTCATGGTAATGTAGGGCACAGTATCAATCAAGAGATTAGAAGTGCATGTAACAAGGGCAATACGGTAATCATGGGGACTTTAATCTACATATTGACTGGGCAAATCAAATTACCACTAATGGTGTGGAGGACGAATTCTTGGAATGCAGGCGAGATGGTTTCCTGGATCAGTATGTGGAGGAACCAACCAGGGAACAGGATATTCTGGATCTGGTACTGTGTAATGAGAAAGGGCTAATCAATAATCTTGTGGTAAAGGGGCCTTTAGGGACAAGTAACCATAATATGATTGAATTTTACATTAAGCTTGAGAGTGATGTAGTCCAATCTGAAACTACGGTCTTCAATCTAAACAGAGGAAACTACAAGGGTATGAGGGACAAGTTGGCCATGGTAGATTGGGAGACTACACTAAAAGGTATGAAGGTGGACATACAATGGGTAACATTCAAGGAAATAATGCATAATTTGCAACAAACATACATTCCTCTAGGGCATAAAAACCCAAAAGGAAAAGTGATCCAACCATGGCGAACAAAAGAAATTAAAGCTAGTATTAAGTCAAAGGAGGAAGCTTATAAAGTTGCCAGAAAAAGCAGTCAGCCTGAGGATTGGGATCTTTTTAGAAATCAGCAAAGGGAGACCAAGAAATTGATAAAGAAAAGGAAAATGGAATAGGAGCACAAATTAGCAAAAAATATAGAAACGGATTGTAAAAGCTTCTATCGATATGTGAAAAGGAAAAGACTGGCGAAGGTAAATGTAGGTCCTTCACAGTCAGAGACGGGAGAATTTATAATGGGGAATGATGAAATAGCAGAGAAATTAAATAAATACTTTGTTTTTGTCTTCACGGAGGAAGACACAAAAAACCTCCCAGAAATACGAGAAAACCAAGGGTGTGACGAGAATGGGGAACTTAAAGAAATTATTACTAAAAAAACAGTACTAGTAAAATTAATGGGACTAAAAGTCGATAAATCCCAAGGACCGGATGACCTACATCCTAGGGTTTTGAAAGAAGTGGCCATTGGAATAGTGGACGCATTAGTTGTCATATTCCAAAATTCTATAGATTCTGGAACGGTTCCTGCAGATTGGAGGATAGCAAATGTAACCCCGCTATTTAAGAAAGGAGGGAGAGAGAAAACAGGGAACTACAGACCCGTTAGCCTCACATCAGTAGTTGGGAAAATGCTGGAATCTATTATAAAGGATGCAATAACTGGGCACTTAGAAACTAATAGTAAGATTGGGCAGTCAACATGGATTTATGAAAGGGAAATCCTGTTTGACAAACCTATTAGTTCTTTGAGGATGTAACTAGTGGAGTGGAGGAAGGGGAACCGGTAGATGTGGTGTATCTGGATTTTCAGAAGGCCTTCGATAAGGTTGGTGAACAAAATTAGGGCACATGGAATTGGGGGTAATATACTAGCATGGATTGAGAATAGGTTAAGACAGAAAACAAAAAAAGTAGGGATAAATGGGTCTTTTTCAGGATGGCAGGCTGTGACTAGTGGGGTACCGCAAGGATCGGTGCTTGGGCCCTAGCTATTCACAATCTATATCAATGATTTGGATGAGGGGACTAAGTGTAACATTTCCAAATTTGCTGATGGTACAAAGCTAGGTGGCAGTGTCAGTTGCGAAGAGGCTTCAAGGGTATTATGTCCGTGTATAATTGAGACACGGACTGCAGGAGTTGGTTATAACAGGTCTTTACTGAGTGGAGACAACCTGGAACTACTATGCAAAAGTTACTACACAGGCTTATATACAGGGGTGGTCACTACTGGTACTGCAGTATACAGGGGCTGCAGAATATAGTTCCTTCTGCAAAGTACATACACTACAATTCCTCCCTTTTTAGCTAAACAGTACATAACATTCAATTAATAATTAAATAACATATTTACAATTACAGTTGCTGGATACATCAGTTGAAGTTAAGCAATTATAAGTTCAGTCTTTGAGGAGGCTTCCTGATTCTGTCTGGATAACGCCTCTTTGGGGTATCAGGTTCTTCTGGCAAAGTTGATTCGGGATCAACGTCGTTGTTTGGTTCGTCTGCTTCCAATGTCACCGATTCTGAGGTAGATGCAATTGGTACTTCGGTTTCATCACCAGGTGTATCGGATCGTGGTGTGGAATTGACGTTTTCCAGTGACTCTAGAAGCTGGTCAGCATGGCGTCTTACAATGCTCTCTCCAACGTCCACGGTATACATTAGAGGTCCTTGCCGTGTACAGATCGTTCCTGGCTGCCATTTCTCTGTGCGGTAGTCCCGGGTCAAAACTGGTTGACCTATCTTAAAACTCCTGGTCGGTCTTTCATTCATATTCTGAAACTGCCTGTTCTCCACATCTCTTCTGATGTTTGGCTTAACCAAATCCAAGCGGCATCGTAGTCTTCGGTTGAAGAACATCATGGCTGGAGTTTGGTTGGTAACCGCATGTGTCGCATTCCGGTAGGCAAACAAGAAGTTATCCACCTTGTGTTGTAGGGGTATATCTTCATTACACATTGCCTTGATAGCCTTCTTGAATGTTTGAACGAACCTCTCAGCCAATCCATTGGTGGCTGGATGATATGGGGCGGATGTGTAATGCTTAACACCATTGTTCTTTAAGAACCTCCGGAACTCTTCAGACACAAACTGTGGTCCATTATCGGAGTAAATCTGTTCAGGCAGCCCATTTCTGGCGAATATGGTTCGTAAGACTGTGATAGTTTTTTCTGTGGTGGTTGAGGACATTTTTATTACCTCTGGCCACTTTGAATGTGCATCCACCGCAATTAAAAACATCGAGTCCATAAAGGGACCAGCAAAATCAATGTGCACCCTTTGCCATGGAGATGAGGGCCACTCCCATGGATGTAGAGGGGCTTGTGGTGGGGCGTTTTGGACCTTCTGGCATCCTGTACAGCTCTCGGTCATCTCTTCGATTTCTCTATCGATTCCCGGCCACCACACAAACGCTCTGGCTAAGTTCTTCATTTTTACCCCTCCCAGATGACCCTCATGAAGCTCATTGAGCACTCTATCCTTCAATTTGGGTGGAATTACTACTCTGGTTCCACACATCAAGGTTCCTCTGCACACTGACAGCGGTTCTCTTCTCGGCGAGAATGCTGGCAGCAGTGGTTCGCCATGTGCTGGCCATCCCTTCACCGTTAAATCATAGACCCAGGAGAGTGTCGGGTCATTTCGTGTTTCCTTTTCTAGGTTTGCATTCGTCACAGGGAGACATTCAACTATGGTCGAGTGGAATATCTCCACTGGATCCACTGCAGGTGCTTCTTCCACCGTCGGCAACAGTAGGCGCGACAATCCATCAGCATTCCCATGCTGTTTAGTTCCTTTGTACTCGATGTCATATTGGTGTGCCCCTAGGAAAAGGGACCACCTCTGTAGCCGTTGTGCTGTCATTATCGGGACGCCCTTCTGAGGGTTGAAAATGGAGACAAGAGGTTGATGATCAGTTAGTAGGGTAAATTTCTGACCGTGCAGGTCGTGATTGAACTTCTCCACCCCCCACACCAGGCTGAGGGCCTCTCTGTCAATCTGGGCATAGTTACGCTCGGCTGAAGTTAACGAGCGTGACGCAAACGCTATCGGCCTCTCTGAACCATCAAGGAATTTATGTGACAGTACCGCTCCAATGCCGTAGGGAGACGCATCACACGCCAGTCTTATCGGTAGTGATGGGTTGTAGTGTGCCAATACTTCTCTTGAAGTGATTAGGTCCTTACTCTTCTGAAAGGCCCGCTTACATTCATCGCTCCATTTCCATGCTACTCCAGTTTGTAGTAGGGCGTTCAGTGGGTGCAGAATTGTGGACAAATTCGGCAAAAACTTATGGTAGTAATTCACCAATCTGAGGAATGACCTCAGTTGCGACACATTTTCAGGTGCTGGAGCCTTAACGACCGCTTCAATTTTGTCAGGGGACTTATGTAACCCCTCTTCATCAATCACGTGGCCACAATACGCTATCTGTTTCTTAAAAAACTCGCACTTGGGGCGATTGGCTCGTAGCCCATGTTCTCTTAGTCTAGGGAGCACCTGCTCTAGGTTGGTAAGGTGTTCACTGTCATCTTCACCTGTCACTAGGATGTCGTCCAAGTAACACGGAGTCCCCGGAATCCCTTGCAGGACTTGTTCCATCGCTCTTTGCCATATCGCCGGAGCTGATGCTACTCCGAATACCAGTCGATTATACTGGTAAAGACCTTTGTGAGTGTTTATCGTGAGATACTTCCTAGAGGATTCTTCAACCTCCATCTGCAAATATGCTTGTGCTAGGTCAATTTTTGTAAAACGTTTCCCTCCAGATAGTGAGGCGAAAATATCTTCTATCCTCGGAAGAGGATATTGTACTGTGTGAAGGACTGGGTTCACCGTCACCTTGAAGTCCCCACAGATGCGAACCTTCCTTGGCTCCTCAGACTTATTGTTTAACGTTTTCTTCATGACAGGAACGATGGGTGTCGCCCACTCGCTCCAGTCTACCTTAGATAACACGCCTGCATTCTCCAGATTCTCCAGCTCTGCCTCGACGGCTGGGCGAATTGCATATGGTACCGGTCTTGCTTTGAAAAACTTGGGAATTGCATTCGCTTCTATTTTTATCGAGACGGTTACTCCTTTAAGAGTTCCCAGTTCTTGTTGAAATACCTCTTTGGCGTTAGCTAAGATTGTTGACAATCGTCCAGGAGTGACGTCGTCATCCTTTTTACCAGCCACCGTCAGTGCCTGAATGGAGTGCCAGTCTAAACTTATCTTTCTGATCCATTCACGTCCCAATAACGGTGGTCCACCATCTTGCAGTATGTACAGATACAATTTCTGTATTTCCTTGCCGTTGTATTCGACAGGCACCCTTATTTTTCCTCTGGGGTATACTTTTTGCCCCGTATACGTCTTCAAGACAATGGATGTCTCTTTCAAGGGTATGTGTGAGAATAGCCACTCGTAGTCTCGTCGATTCATGACGGTCAGAGCTGATCCTGTATCCAATTCCATTTTGACTTGGGACCCTGCTATCGTGAGGGTGACCCAAATGGTTCGGTGATCCTCTTTTGCGATTACGTTGTGAAGTTTGAGACAGCTTAGTCTCTTGTTCCCGGATTCACTATCGCTCATCTGGTCTTCAGAACTACTGTCCGTCATCTTTTGTACTTTCCTGTACTGTTCCTTAGTAGCCTTTTTGTTGTCGTTAATCTTCTTCCCAGACCTGCAAACTCGTGCAATGTGTCCCATCTTTCCACATTGCCTGCATATTTTGTCCTTGGACCAGCAGCCCTTCTGGTCATGGGTTGTTCTGCCGCAGCGATAACATTTTTCAAATCCCCGTGTCATTTCATGGGTGCCGTATTCCTGTGGCTTTTGCTGTATTTCCGCAGCTCCCCTTGCTGCTGCTTCGTACGATACTGCCACGCTGAAAGCCTTATCTAGCGTCAGCTCTTTCTCTGAGAGTAACCTCTTCTGGGTTCCTTCACTCAGGAGTCCACAGACAAATTTGTCCCATAGGGTATCTGCCAGTCCTGCTCCGAACTGGTAGTGCTTTGATAGCTTGCGTAGTTCTGTAAGGTAACCAGCATTGCTCTCATCTTTATGCTGATTTCTCCTGTGGAATTTAAATCTTTCTGCTATCAGCAGCGGTGTAGGATTTAGGTGTTCCTGTAGGATATCAACAATTTCGTTAAAACTCTTCGCCTTCGGTTTGGCTGGAGTAATCAGGTTCCGCAATAGGCCGTACGTTCTTGCGCCCATTAAGTTTAGTAGTACCGATGCCTTTTTCTCATCGACTACTTCGTTTGCCTCGCAATATACCTCGACTCTTTCCACATACGTGGTCCAGTCTTCTATTGCATTATCGAAGGCAGTGATATTGCCAGTCTTCGGCATCTTGGAAATCTAAGATGGCGCCTCCCGCGCTTCGCCTTCTTCCCCGATTTAACAAAATGGCGCCTCCCCGCTTTGCCTTCTTCCCCGCTGGATTAAGATGGCGCCTCCCGCGCTGTCTTCTCCGCTGCTGCTAGCGCTGTTGCTGGCGTTTTATGCCTTGATGGCGACGCCCTATGGTCTTCGCGCACTTCCCCCCCGCGCTGCTGCTAACGCCGTTCTCCGCGGTTCCCGTGGCAAACTGCAGCTCCCCGCGGCTTTCTGCGCTTCTAATTTTTATTATTTCCCCGTCGTCGGAGCAACCCTGCGGGACACTTGCCTCCCTCTTCTCGGGTCTGTACGCTGCCCGGTTTCGTAGCACCGGCCGCGCCCTGTGTGCTCCACCCTCTCTCTCTCCTCTTCCCGACAACGCTGCTCGGCCCCGTTGAAAAGCCACCCGATCGAGCTCTAGACCGCCGCAGCCCAGGAAGGATCAGTGTACTACCTGCCACCAGCCCGATTAGCTGACACACCATCGACAGGATAACCAAGCCCCGCTCTCGACAGCCTCTCCTGCAAATCTTCAACTCCGATGAATCAGAGGCGGATGGCCACGGTCGACGCCCGTTCCTTCTGTTCGTTTTTTTTTTCTTCTTCCTTCTGGCCTCGACCTCTGATAACTTCGCTTCAGGGATGTATCCCCATGAGGTGATGCAGACTGTAGGTAAGTTCGGATCTGCTCGTCGCCAGTATTATGTCCGTGTATAATTGAGACACGGACTGCAGGAGTTGGTTTTCACAGGTCTTTACTGAGTGGAGACAACCTGGAACTACTATGCAAAAGTTACTACACAGGCTTATATACAGGGGTGGTCACTACTGGTACTGCAGTATACAGGGGCTGCAGAATATAGTTCCTTCTGCAAAGTACACACACTACAAAGGGGATCTCAACAGGCTCAGTGAGTGGACGAGAACATGGCAGATGGATTATAATGTGGATAAATGTGAAGTTATCCACTTTGGTAGAAAAAACAAAGGCAGAGTATTTCCTAAATGGTGAAAGATTGGGGAATGCAGATGCTCAAAGGGACCTGGGTGTCCTTGTACATGAGTCACTGAAAGTGAATGTGCAGGTGCAGCAAGCCATTAGGAAGGCAAATGGTATGCTGGCCTTCATTATAAGAGGATTTGAGTACAGGAGTAAAGAAGTCTTACTCCAATTATATAGGGCCTTGGTGAGACCACACCTGGAGTACTGTGTACAATTTTGGTCTCCTTACCTAAGGAAGGATATACTTGCCATAGAGGGAGTGCAACGAAGGTTCACGAGATTGATTCCTGGGATGGTAGGACTGTCGTATGAGAAGAGATTGAGTAAACTAGGCCTGTATTCTCTTGAATTCAGGAGAGGGGATCTCATTGAAGCATACACAATTATTACAGGGACGGATGCTGGGAGAATGTTTCCCTTGGCCGGGGAGTCGAGAACCAGGGGCCACAGCCTCAAGATAAAGGGTAGTCCATTCAGGACTGAGATGAGAAGAAATTTCTTCACACAGAGGGTGGTGAATCTTTGGAATTCTCTACCCCAGAGGGCTGTGGAGGCTGAGTCATTGGGTATATTCAAAACAGAAGTTGATAGATTTCTGACTAGTAAGGGCATCAAGGGATATGGTGATAGGGCCGGTGAATGGAGTTGAGGCAGAAGATCAGCCATGATCTTATTGAATGGCGGAGCAGGCTTGAAGGGCCTACTCCTGCTTCTATTTCTTATGTTCTTATCCTTCCTTAAATATGGAGACCAAAACTGCACACTGTACTCCAGGTGCGGTCTCACCAGCACCCTGCAAAGTTGCATCAAAACTTCCCTACTTTATACTCCCTTGCAATAAAGGCCAACATTCCATTAGTCTTACTAATTACTTGCTGTACCTGCATGCTAATCTTTTGTATTTCATGTACGGGACCCCCAGATCCCTTTGTACCGCAGCATTTTGGAGTCTCGCTCTATTTAAATAATAATTTGCTTTTTCATTCTTCCTTCCAAAGTGGATAACCTCACATTTTCCCACATTATACTCCATCTACCAAATTTTTGCCCACTCACTTAACCGATCTATATCCCTTTGCAGACTCTGTGTCCTCCTCATAACTTTCTAACCCACCTATCTTTGTATCATCAGCAAATTTGGCTACAGTACACTCGGTTAACTTCATCCAAGTCATTAATATAGATTGTAAAATAGTTGAGGCCCCAGCATTGATCCCTGTGGCACCCCACTAGTTACTGATTGCCAACCAGAAAATGACCCATTTATCCTAACTCTGTTTTCTGTTAGTTAGCCAATCCCCTATCGATGCCAATATATTACCCCCAACCCCGTGCACTCTTATCTTGTGCAGTAACCTTTTATGTGGCACCTTATCGAATGCCTTCTGGAAATCCAAATACACACCTACTGGTTCCCCTTTATCCACCCTGTTTGTTACATCTTCAAAGAACTCTAGCAAATTTGTCAAACACGATTTCCCTTTCATAAAACCATGTTGACTCTGCTTGATTGTCTAAATGTCCTGCTATTACCTCCTTAATAATGGATTCTAGCATTTTCCCAATAACAGATGTCAGGTTAACTGGCCTAGAGTTTCCTGCTTTCTGTCTCCCTCCTTTCTTGAATAGTGGCGTTACATTTGCAGTCTTCCAATCCGCTGGGACCTCTCCAGAATCCAGGGAATTTTGGTAATTACAACCAGTGCAGCCACTATCTCTGCAGCCACTTCTTTTTAGACCCTAGGATGTAGGCCATCAGGTCCAGGGGACTTGTCGGCCTTTAGCCCCATTAGTTTGCCTAGTACTTTTTCTCTAATGATAGAGATTGTTTTAAGTTCCTCCTTCCCTATAGCCCCTTGATTATTTATTATGATTGGGATGTTTTTAGTGTCTTCTACCGTGAAGACCGATCCAAAATAATTGCTTAGAGTCTCTGTCATTTCTCTATTTCCCATTATTAATTCCCCAGTCTCATCCTCTAAGGGACCAACGTTTACTTTAGCTACTCTCTTCCTTTTTATATACCTGTAGAAGCTCTTACTGTCTGTTTTTATATTATTTGCTAGTTTACTCTCATACTCTATCTTCTCCCTCTTTATAATTTTTTAATTCATCTTTTGCTGGTTTCGAAAAATTTCACAATCCTCTAGCCTACCACTAATCTTCACAACATTATATGCCTTTTCTTTCAATTTGATACCATCCTTAACTTCCTTAGTTAGCCACTGAAGGTGCATTCTTCTCGTAGAGCTTTTCTCTCTCACTGGAATATACCTTTGCTGAGATTTATGAAATATCTCCTTAAATGTCTGCCACTGCTGATCTACCATCTTACCCTTTAATCTATTTTCCCAGTCCACTTTAGCCAACTCTGTCCTCATACCCTTGTAATTGCCTTTATTTAAGTTCAGGACAGTAGTTTCAGACCCAAGTTTCTCACCCTCAAACTGATTTTGAAATTCGACCATGCTATGATCACTCTTCCCTAGGGGATCTTTTACTATGAGATAATTAATTAATCCTGTCTCATTACACATTACCAGATCTAAAATAGCCTGCTCAATGGTTGGTTCCTCAATGTATTGCTCTAAGAAACCATCCCGAATACACTCTATGAACTCATCCTCAAGGCTACCCGTGCCAATTTGATTTGTCCAATCTATATGATGATTAAAATCGTCATGATTATTGCAGTACCTTTCTTACAAGCCCCCATTATTTCTTGATTTATACTCTGTCCTTCAGTATAGCTACTATTAGGGGGCCTAGATACTACTCCCACCAGTGACTTCTTACTATTTCTTATCTCCACCCAAACTGATTCTACATCTTGAGAGGCAGAGAGGTTTAAGGAGGGCATTCCAGAGCTTCGGGCCTAGGCAACAGAAGGCACGTGGTTAAGTGATTATAATCAGGGATGCTGAAGAGGGCAGAATTAGAGGAGCACAGATATTGTGGGGTGGGGTGGGGCTGGGCTGGAGGAGAGTACAGAGACAGGGACGGGCAAGGCCATGGAGGGATTTGAAAACAAGGATGAGAATTTTGAAATCGAGGCGTTGCTTAACCAGGAGCCATTGTAGGTCAGCGAGCACAGGGGTGATGGGTGAATGGGACTTGGTGTGAGTTAGGACACGGGCAACCGAGTATTGGAGGATCTCAAGTTTACGTAGGGTAGAACGTGGGAGGCCAGTTAGGAGTGCATTGGAATAGTCAAGTCTAGAGGTAACAAAGGCATGGATGAGGGTTTCAGCAGTGGATGAGCAGAGGCAAGGGCGGAGACGGGCGATGTTACGGAGGTGGAAATAGGCAGTCTTAGTTACGCCGTGTATAAGGGGTCAGAAACTCATTTCAGGGTCAAATATGACACCATGGTTGCGAATAGTGTCGTTCAGCCTCAGACAGATGCTAGGGAGAGGGATGGAGTCAGTGGCGGGGACCGAGAACAATGGCTTCGGTCTTCCCAATTATTTAATTGGAGAAAATTTCTGCTCATCCAGAACTGTATGTCGGACAAACAGTCAGCCAATTTAGAGACACTGGAGAGGTTGAGAGAAGTGGTGGTGAGGTAGAGCTGGGTGTCGTCAGCGTTCATGTGGAAACTGACGCTGTGTTTTCAGAAGATGTTTGGGGGGGGGGGGGGGGGAGCGGGGAGGGGGGAGGCCAAGGATAGATCCTTGGGGGACACCAGAGGTAATGATGCGGGAGTGGGAAGAGAAGCCATTGCAGGTGATTCTTTGGCTACGATTAGATAGGTAAGAACAGAACCAGGCAAGTGCAGTCCCACCCAGCTGGACGATGGTGGAGAGGTGTTGGAGGAGGATGACGTGGTCAACTGTGCCAAAGGCTGCAGGCAGGTCAAGGACGAGGAGAGATAGTTTACCATTGTCACAGTCACAAAGGATGTAATTTGTGACTTTGATGAGAGCTGTTTCGGTACTGTGGCAAGGGCGGAAACCGGATTGGAGGAATTCAAACATGGAGTTCTGGGAATGATGGGCACGGATTTGGGTGGCAACAACACGTTCAAGGACTTGAGAGGAAAGAGAGGTTGGAGATGGGGCGGTAGTTTGCAAGAACAGAGGGGTCAAGGTTTGTTTTTTTGAGGAGAGGGGTGATGACAGCAGATTTGAGGGAGAGGGAGACAGTACCCAAGAAGAGAGAACCGTTAACAATATCAGCTAACATGGGAGCCAGAAAAGGAAGTTGGGTGGTCAGCAGTTTGGTGGGAATAGGGTCACGGGAGCAGGAAGTGAGTCTCATGGACAAGATGACTGCGGAGAGGTCATGAGGGGAGATCGGAAAGAAACTGGAGAAAGATGGTAGTTCAGGGCTAGGGCAGGGGGGAACCTTAGTGAAGGTTTGGCCCAGTGGGTTAGCGCAAGGAAGGGAAGTGGCAGAGGCAGCTGAATGGATGGACTCAATCTTAGAGACAAAGAAGTCCATGAGCTCCTCACACTTGTTCTCGGAGGTGAGGGTGGAGGAGATAGGGCAGAGGAGTTTAAGAACTTCTCATCTCAGTCTTATAATAAGGAGCCGGCCATTTGAGACTATGCCCCCTAGTTATAGATTCTCCAGCCAGGGGAAACAACCTCTCAGCATCTACCCTGTCAATCCCCTTCAGAATCTTAATACAATAGCAAAATACTGCAGATGCTGGAAATCTGAAATAATAACAGAAAATGCTGGAAATACTCAGCAGGCCAGGCAGCATCCGCGGAGAGAGAAACAGAGTTAACTTTTCAGGTCTGGGACCCTTTATCAGAACTGGAAAAAGCTGGAAATGTAACAGATATTAAGCAGGTGCAGAGACAGGGGGGTGGGTTAGGAGTGGCAAAAATCATACAGCATGAAAAATGGGGGCAGGGATAATTATCTGAAATTGTTGAACTCAAATGTTGAGTCTGGCAGGCTGTAAAGTGCCTAATCGAAAGATGAGGTGCTGTTCCTCGAGCTTACGTTGAGCTTCATTGGAACAATGTAATAGGCCGAGGATAG
Source organism: Somniosus microcephalus (assembly GCF_052327205.1). Lineage (NCBI taxonomy): Eukaryota > Metazoa > Chordata > Chondrichthyes > Squaliformes > Somniosidae > Somniosus > Somniosus microcephalus. The sequence continues at coordinate 135,645,806 of NC_140992.1, read as the reverse complement.
AGAGATCAGAGTGGGAGTGAAGCGGTGAATTAAAGTGACAGGCGACCGGAAGCTCAGGGTCACCCTTACGGATTGAACGGAGGTGTTCCGCAAAGCGGTCGCCCAATCTGCGTTTGGTCTCCCCAATGTAGAGGAGACCGCATCGTGAGCAGCAAATACAGTATATTAAATTGCAAGAAGTACAAGTAAATCGCTGTTCACCTGGAAGGGGTGTTTGGGGCCCTGGACAATGGGAAGGGAGGAGGTAAAAGGGCATGTGTTGCATCTCCTGCGCTTACATGGGAAGGTGCCAGACGAAGGAGAAGGGCTGTTAGGGGTGATTGAGGAGTGGACCAGGGTGTCGCGGAGGGAACGGTCCCTTCGGAATGCTGAAAGGGGAGGTGAGGGGAAGATGTGTTTGGTGGTGGGAATCACGTTGGAGGTGGCGGAAATGGCGGAGGATGATACATTGAATGTGGAGGCTGGTGGGGTGAAAGGTGAGGACAAGGGGAACCCTATCGTGGTTCTGGGAGGGAGGGGAAGGGGTGAGAGCAGAAGTGCGGGAAATGGAACGGACACGGTCAAGGGCCGTGTCAACCACAGTAGAGGGGAATCCTCGGTTGAGGAAAAAGGAAGACATGTCGGAAGCACTGGTATGGAAGGTGGCATCGTCAGAACAGACGCGGCGGAGACGGAGAAACTGGGAGAATGGAATAGAGTCCTTACAGGAAGCGGGGTGGGAGGAAGTGTAGTCCAGGTAGCTGTGGGAGTCAGTGGGCTTGTAGTGGATGTTTGTCAAAAGCCGATCGCCAGAAATGGAGACGGAGAAGTCAAGGAAGGGAAGGGAAGAGTCGGAGATGGACCATGTGAAGGTGAGGGAAGGGTGGAAATTGGAAGTAAAGTGAATGAACTTGTCTAGTTCAGGGCGAAAGCAGGAAACGGCACCGATACCGATACAATCATCGATGTACCGGAAAAAGAGGTAAGGGAGGGGACCCGAGTAGAATCTTGTTTGTTTCAATGAGATCACCTTTCATTCTTCTAAATTCCAGAGTATGGGTCCATTCTACACAATCTCTCATCATAGGACAGCCCTCTCATCCCAGGAGTCAATCGAGTGAACCTTCATTGCACCACCTCCAAGGAAGGAAAGAAGGACTTGCATATAGCGCCTTTCATGACCACGGGACCTCTCAAAGCACTTTACAGTCAATGAAGTACTTTTTTTTTGGAGTCACTATTGTAATGTGGGAAACGCAGCAGCCAATTTGCGCTCAGCAAGGTCCCACAAACAGCAATGTGATAATGACCTGATAATCTGTTTTTGTTATGTTGGTTGAGGGATAAATATTGGCCAGAACACCGGGGATAACTCCCCTGCTCTTCTTCGACATAGTGACGTGGGATCTTTTAATTCCACTTGAGAGAGCAGACGGGGCTTCGGTTTAACGTCTCATCTGAAAGATGGCACCTCTGATACGTTATGATTTTATAAGTGCCCTGATACCACTTCCTTCCTTAACAATGGATTCCAGCATTTTCCCAATGACTGATGTCAGGCTAACTGGCCTGTAGTTCCCCGTTTTCTCTCTCCCTCCTTTCTTGAATAGCGGAATTACATTTGCTACCTTCCAATCCACTGGGACCGTTCTAGAATCTAGGGAATTTTGGAAGATCAAAACCAATACATCCACTATCTCTGCAGCCACTTCTTTTAGAACCCTAGGATGTAGGCCATCAGGTCCAGGGGATTTGTCAGCTTTTAGTCCCATTAGTTTCTCTAGTGCTTTTTCTTCACATATATTAATTACGTTAAGTTCCTCACCCTCATTAGACCCTTGGTTCCCCCACCATTTTTGTTATGCTTGTGTCTTCTACTGTGAAGACAGATACAAAATATTTGTTTGTTTCTGCCATTCCCTTATTCCCCTTAATAATTTCTGCTGTCTCAGCTCTAAGGGACCAAAGCTTACTGTTGCTACACTCTTCCTTTTTACATACTTGTAGAAGCTCTCACAATCTGTTTTTATATTTCTTGCTAGTTTTCTCTCATTCTATTTTTTCCCTTTTTAATCAATTTTTTGGTCATCCTTTGCTGGTTTCTGAAACTCTCCCAATCCTCAGGCTTACTACTATTCTTCGCAACATTATAAGCTTCTTCTTTCAGTCTAATACTATCCTTAACTTCTTTAGTTAGCCATGGATGATCACTTTTCCTGTGGAGCTTTTGTTTCTCAATGGAATGTATTTTTGTTGAGAATTATGAAATATTTCTTTAAATGCTAGCCACTGCTTATCTACCGCCATACCTTTTAACCTATTTTTCCAATCTACCATCGCCAACTCACCTCTCATACCAATGTAATTGGCTTTATTTAAGTTTAGGACTCTAGGCAAGTCACTCTCAAACTTAACGTGAAATTCTATCATATGATTATTACTCTGCCCCAGAGGATCCTTTACTACGAGATTGCTAATCAACGCTGTCTCAATACACAATACAAGATCTAAAATAGCCTGTTCCCTGGTTGGTTACATGACATTAGCAGGAGAATAGGAGCTGGGGTTTATCTTTGCATTCCATTATGATTCTGGAATAGTGAGCAATTTTGGCAGACGAGAGCAGGACCCGATTATGCTTTATATGGTCCAGCCAGATCTGCCAGTAAAATGCCATATCCGTTCAAGTCTGCATCCCTTGGACTTAAGGGAGCGAAGATGAGGGCTGTACCAGGGGGAATGGCCAGGATAAAAGTGTAATTGTTTTAATAGGGATTAGGACATCAAAAGTGGTGGTGAGGGTGTGATGTGGGTATTATGTAATGAGAAAGGATTAATTAGCAATCTTGTTGTGCGAGGCCCCTTGGGGCGGAGCGATCATAATATGATCGAATTCTTCATTAAGATGGAGAGTGAAGTATTTGACTCAGAGACTAGGGTCCTGAATTTAAATAAAGGAAACTACGATGGTATGAGGCGCGAGTTGGGTACGATGGATTGGGGAATGTTACTTAAAGGGTTGACGGTGGATAGGCAATGGCAAACATTTAAAGATCGCATGGATGAACTACACAATTTGTTCATCCCCGTTTGGCATAAAAATGAAACAAAAAAGGTGACTCAACCGTGGCTAACAAGGGAAATTAGGGATAGCATAAGATCCAAGGAGAGGAAATATAATTTGGCCAGAAAAAGCAGCAAACCTGAGGATTGGGAGCAGTTTAGGATTCAGCAAAGGAGGACAAAGAGATTAATTAAAAGGGGGAAAATAGAGTATGAGAGTAAGCTTTCAGGGAACATGTAAAAGCTTCTATAGATATGTGAAGAGAAAAAGATTGGTGAAGTCAAACGTAGGTCCCTTGCAGTCAGAATCAGGGGAATTTATAATGGGGAACAAAGAAATGGCAGACTAATTAAATACATACTTGGGTTCTGTCTTCACAAAGGAGGACACAAATAACCTCCCAGAGATGTCGGGGAACATAGGGTCGAACGAGAGGAAGGAACTGAATGAAATCAGTATTTGTAGGGAAATAGTGTTAAGGAAATTGACAGGATTGAAGGCTGATAAATCCCCAGGGCCTGATAATCTACATCCTAGGGTACTTATGGAAGTGGCCCTAGAAATAGTAGATGCATTGCTGGTTATCTTCCAAAATTCTATAGATTGTGGAACAGTTCCCATGGATTAGAGGGTAGCTAATGTTACTCCACTATTCAAAAAAGGTGGCAGAGAAAAAGCGGGGAATTATAGACCGGTAAGCCTGACATCGGTAGTGGGGAAAATGCTAGAGTCCATTATAAAAGATGTAATAGCAGAGCACTTGGAAAACAGTGACAGGATTGGACAAAGTCAACATGGATTTACAAAAAGTAAATCGTGCTCGACTAATCTACTGGAATTTTTTGAGGATGTAACTGGTAGAATAGATAAGGGAGAACCAGTGGATGTGGTGTATTTGGATATTCAGAAGGCTTTCGACAAGGTCCCGCATAAGAGGTTAGCGTGTAAAGTTAAAGCACATGGGATTGTGGGCAAGGTACTGACTTGGATCGAGAACTGGCTGGCTGACAGGAAGCAAAGAGTTGGCATAAATGGCTCTTTTTCTGAGTGGTAGGCTGTGACTAGTGGGGTACCGCAAGGATCGGTGCTAGGACCCCAGCTATTCACAATATATATTAATGATCTAGACGAGGGAACTAGATATATCTCCAAGTTTCCAGACGACACAAAGCTGGGTGGGCGTATATGCTGTGAGGAGGATGCCGAGAAACTCCAGTATGATTTGGACAGGTTGGGTGATTGGGCAGATGCAGTATAATGTGGATAAATGTGAGGTTATCCACTTTGGTGGCAAAAACAGGAAGGCAGATTATTATCTGAACGGCAATAGATTGGGAGAAGGGGAAGTGCAACGAGACCTGGGTGTCCTTGTGCACCAGTCGCTGAAGGTAAACATGCAGGTGCAGCAGGCGGTTAAGAAGGCAAATGGAATGTTGGCCTTCGTAGCGAGAGGATGAGAGTACAGGAACAAGGATGTCTTGCTGCAGTTGTACAGGGCCTTGGTGAGACCACACCTTCAGTATTGTGTGCAGTTTTGGTCACCTTATCTGAGGATGTTCTTGCCATGGCGGGAGTGCAGCGAAGATTCACCAGACTGATACCTGGGATGGCAGGAATGACGTATGAGGAGAGATTGGGTCGATTGGGCTCATACTCGCTGGAGTTTAGAAGAATGAGAGGGGATCTCATTGAAACTTATAAAATTCTAACAGGACTAGACAGACTAGATGCAGGAAGAATGTTCCCGATGGCAGGGGAGTCCAGAACCAGGGGTCACAGTCTAAAGATAAGGGGTAGCCATTTAGGACAGAGATGAGGAGGAATTTCTTCACCCAGAAAGTGGTGAACCTGTGGAATTCTCTACCACAGAAGGCAGTTGAGGCCAATTCATTAAATATATTCAAGAAGGAGTTACATATATTTCTTAAGGCTAAAGGGATATGGGGAGAAGGCAGGGGCAGGGTACAGAGTTTGGATGATCAGCTATGATCTGATTGAATGGCGGAGCAGGCTCGAGGGGCCGAATGGCCTACTCCTGCTCCTATCTTCTGTGTTTCTATGTTGAGTAGATCAGTAGCCGCAGAAATAGCATGGTGAACAGAGGGCCAAAGGCTGGACAGTTGGGTTTTAGGTTATACGGTTACTACTAGTTACAGGTAGGATACTAGGGCAGTACACCTATTGCAACCAGTTAAATATCGTGAGTTATTGTATTACTGTTGATTATGAGTTACCATTAGTTACTGGTGGAACCAAAGTTCCTCCCAACTCTGGTTTCCCCTCTGCGAATCGCTCCTTCCCTTCACCTCGGATACTCTTCCCCACCCTCGATTTCCCTTGTACACAGGTGGCCTCCTGGTTTTTGAAACTTGTTAAACAGCTGCAGGCACAAAACCACGAGCTAAGATACTCAACGACAGGGGACCCAAGCTGTAAGGTTAAATGCAATAACATTGTAGAAGTCAAATGATCAAACCTCTAGGAATGCCTCCAACCAGAGTTGGCAACCCTTGGGTCCCTAAGTTTTGGCTCTATCAACTACACCAAAGTTCTTTGGGCACGGGCTTGTCGTGGTGTGTCTTTACAGGAAGTGTCAACTTCACATTGTACAAACAAAAACTCTTGTGGGGATTTCTCAGTAGCTTGATTTGGAAACTCTAAAACGTGTTGATAAGAATCCAACAAGCATGGAAACCTAACTCAAAAGTACAACAGATACAAATGGGTTTTGAAAATAAAATTTGAGACTAAATTACAAGAAAATAATTTTGCATGGGTAATCTCTTTAAAAGTGGAACAAATTGAACACTGCAAAGAGACAATCCTCATCTTGAATAGTACACCCACCTGTGGAATGAGATAGACTTGGCTACTTTACCCTGCCTGTTAGTACAGGAGTGAGCTGAACACGATATCACCATTTTCCAGATAAACAGTCAGATATCTACCAGAGGCAACAGCTTCAGCAGCCGTACAACAAGATGGCGCCCACGTCAGCAGCTCGCCACTCCGAATGGTTCATCACTGCCGAGGGGAGAAAACATTGCCACACAACAACATGGCGCCCGCCACCTCTGGTCCACCGAGCTCAGGAACAGCGATGAACTAAGGCAAATACGACGCCTTCAAGCTGTAAATACCACCCTATAAATGAAATGATAACTAATAAATACGCGGAATCACCGCGGAACTGATCTATTCAATCAAGCTGCGAAAGAATCCTTTCTCCGTATAACAAGATGGCGTTGCCAGAACTTCCGGCATTCAACAACCTCCCCGAAAAAGGACAGCCAACAAATAAGCGGCGACGCAACCGCATTTGCGCATCGCCACGCCCACCCGCGGGCGGTGCCAGTGCGGCGTTGCATGACTCCGATTGGCCGTCGGCAGCTGTCACTCAGCGTCGCCAGGCGGCTCCCAGTGTGGCCGGGTTGGCTGAGCGGACGGTGCACAATGGATGCAGGTAGGCCGCAGCCTTGGGCTGGGGTTTCGAGGGACGGTAACCGGTGCCGGCAAGTGAGCGCCCCAACTTGTCTGCCTCAACTCCCCCTTCCCCGCCGGTCTGGGTGTGGCCGAGTTGGAGCGGCGTGTGCTGACCGGCCTGCTCCCGGTGTCCAGGCTCGGCTCTGTCAGCTAATGCCGCGGGAGGGAGTGCCGTCTGGCTGTCAGTTCGGGAGATGTTCAACTTGTCTCAAAGAGCCGGGCCTACCCCGCCCTATCTGTCTCCCCGCCCCTCCCGTCTGTCTTTTCTCCCCCGCCCCCCCCCCCCCGTCTCTTTCCCCCCCCCCCCCCCCGTCTCTTTCCCCCCCCCCCCCCCCCCCCGTCTCTTTCCCCCCCCCCCCCCCCGTCTCTTTCCCCCCCCCGTCTCTTTCCCCCCCCCGTCTCTTTCCCCCCCCCCCGTCTCTTTCCCCCCCCCCCCCGTCTCTTTCCCCCCCCCCCGTCTCTTTCCCCCCCCGCCCCGTCTCTTCCCCCCCCCCCCCGTCTCTTCCCCCCCCCCCGTCTCTTCCCCCCCCCCCGTCTCTTCCCCCCCCCCCCGTCTCTTCCCCCCCCCGTCTCTTCCCCCCCCCCCGTCTCTTCCCCCCCCCCCCGTCTCTTCCCCCCCCCCCCGTCTCTTCCCCCCCCCCCGTCTCTTCCCCCCCCCCCGTCTCTTCCCCCCCCCCCCGTCTCTTCCCCCCCCCCGTCTCTTCCCCCCCCCCGTCTCTTCCCCCCCCCCCCGTCTCTTCCCCCCCCCCGTCTCTTCCCCCCCCCCCGTCTCTTCCCCCCCCCCCCCCCCCGTCTCTTCCCCCCCCCCCCCCGTCTCTTCCCCCCCCCCCCCCCGTCTCTTCCCCCCCCCCCCGTCTCTTCCCCCCCCCCCCCCGTCTCTTCCCCCCCCCCCCCCCGTCTCTTCCCCCCCCCCCCGTCTCTTCCCCCCCCCCCCGTCTCTTCCCCCCCCCCCCCCCGTCTCTTCCCCCCCCCCCCGTCTCTTCCCCCCCCCCCCGTCTCTTCCCCCCCCCCCCGTCTCTTCCCCCCCCCCCCGTCTCTTCCCCCCCCCCCGTCTCTTCCCCCCCCCCCCCGTCTCTTCCCCCCCCCCCCCCGTCTCTTTCCCCCCCCCCCGTCTCTCTCTTTCCCCCCCCCCGTCTCTCTCTTTCCCCCCCCCGTCTCTCTCTTCCCCCCCCCCGTCTCTCTCTTTCCCCCCGTCTCTCTCTTTTCCCCCCCCGTCTCTCTCTTTTCCCCCCCCGTCTCTCTCTTTTCCCCCCCCCGTCTCTCTCTTTTCCCCCCCCCCCGTCTCTCTCTTTTCCCCCCCCCGTCTCTCTCTTTTCCCCCCCCCCCGTCTCTCTCTTTTCCCCCCCCCGTCTCTCTCTTTTCCCCCCCCCGTCTCTCTCTTTTCCCCCCCCGTCTCTCTCTTTTCCCCCCCCCGTCTCTCTCTTTCCCCCCCCCCCGTCTCTCTCTTTCCCCCCCCCCGTCTCTCTCTTTCCCCCCCCCCCCGTCTCTCTCTTTCCCCCCCCCCCGTCTCTCTCTTTCCCCCCCCCCCGTCTCTCTCTTTCCCCCCCCCCCCGTCTCTCTCTTTCCCCCCCCCCCGTCTCTCTCTTTCCCCCCCCCCCGTCTCTCTCTTTCCCCCCCCCCCGTCTCTCTCTTTCCCCCCCCCCCCGTCTCTCTCTTTCCCCCCCCCCCCGTCTCTCTCTTTCCCCCCCCCCCGTCTCTCTCTTTCCCCCCCCCCCGTCTCTCTCTTCCCCCCCCCCCGTCTCTCTCTTTCCCCCCCCCCCGTCTCTCTCTTTTCCCCCCCCCCCCCCCCCGTCTCTGTTACCTGCTCACATGAGGTGAGTTTTAGACCCCACTGAGCCCTTTCACCATCTCTAGTTGCTCCATGTCCCACTGTCATCATTCTGCATTCTCTGTTTCTTCACTTAGCAGTTTGGCCCTGAGTTTAATTGCTTTGCCAATTCAAGATCAATGATTTAACAGTAACTTTATTAAATTGTTTTCAGTACTGTCAACTCTGGTGTTCAAGTCACCTCTGCATGTTTTATTATCTTTAACGTGGAGGTCACTCCCTGCGTGAGTGTAGCTGCCAGGCGTTTATATTGAAGTGGTTTGCGGTATATTCTGTTGGTTATTGTATGGGTGATGTCTCAATTTAAATTGGGGGGAAAAAACTCTCCCCAAGTTGCATACAACGGCACATTCAAACTCCCAATGGTCTTGCCTTTGGCTTTCCTTTCGCCATGATACATCTGCAGCTGTCAATCTGCTCAATCATTCCCTCACCTCCACCTTTGATGTCCTTGTCCCCAATAAAACCCTTGCTCTCTCCCACCCTGGTCATTTCCCCCATTATGTCCACCACTTTAAGTCCAAGGGGTGTCAAGTTGAATGTATATGGCGCACAACTGGTTTAGCCATTCATCACCAGATCTGGCTGGACCATATCAAACATCATCAGGCCCTGCTCTCTGTCAAAACAGTGTATTACTCCAGGATATTCTGAAGGGATAATTACTAGTCCTAGCCCTTTTCGGGCTACCCCAGTTCAGGCGTATTCTCCAGACGTTCATTTTCAACTCAAGTTAGAGATAGCCGAATTCTATAAGACGCTTAATTGGGTCTAAAGGTCCAGGCTATCTCTCCCTGAAGGAAAGGAACAACTGAAGATGTTACCGTCCTCCGGATAGCACTTTTTAAATAAGTTTAACTAGATTGTAACCTTCCAGATATTATGAGGGTCCGGAAAACCTCCAGAATTCTGCAACTCCTTACAAAAGGGTGTAGAGAAATTGAGTTTGCGAGTTTGATACAGAAATACTACTTGAGACAATTCTAAAAATATATACATTTATTAAAGAACTGACATTCAGCTGATAAGTCAATCGCGACTTTAACAGTTCAACATACAAATAGCTTGCATTTCTTTTTCTCAGGGATCCTTATTCTCAAATCTTAACTTCGTACATTTTTACATTTCTTATTCTTAATTCTAATCCAGAATATCCACCAAAATCAAATTAAAAGTACCTTTGATCCCCGAGACTCAAAGAATTAAAAACTTAGAGATGCCTCAAGAGTGAGAGAATCGCTTTGCCCCTTTCCAGCGACTTCTGACTGTGTCTATCTGAAAAGTCTATTTTCATACCTTTTTTTAGTGGTATATTCTTTGAAGTTTTCTGCTGATGTAAGCTAATTATCTCTAGTCATCTTCCTGTTGACTTTTCTCTATACTTGCTGCCAATTCAACTGTTAGCTTGCAGACTTCAGTCTGTTGTTTAGGTGTTTCAAAAACTTATCATAAAACACAATATGACAGTACAGGTAGTCACAGAATCACAGAAACCCCACAGTGCAGATAGAGGCCATTTCGGCCCATCGAGCCTGCACCGACACATATCCCACCCGATCCCCGTAACCCCTGCACCGACACATATCCCACCCGATCCCCGTAACCCCTACACCAACACATATCCCACCCTATCCCCGTAACCCCACGTATTTAATCCCCCTAACACTAAGGGTCAATTTATCATAGCCAAACAACCTAACCCGCACATCTTTGGACTAGTAGTGCACCGGTAATCCGGCACCTTCAGTGGTCCGGCACGAGGAAGGTCCTGCTGTCACATTCCCTCCCTGGGATGGGTCCAGCTCGGGTCCCGGGACCGCCGCTGGGTCAGGATCAGCGCCTGGACCGCGCAGCATCACCGACGGCTCGGCGGAGCGATTGAGCCCGAGCAGCCCGTGGGCGGCGGGGTCGGCGGCGGCACAGGGAGGGCAGCAGCAGGAAGAGGAGGAGCAGGTGGTGGCGGTGTTTGTGGTGACTTTCGACACCTTCAGTGGTTTGGAATTTTCAGTGGTCCGGCACCGGCCTGGTCCCGAGGGTGCCGGATTACCGGGGTTGTACCTATAGTATTTATTTGATGTCATTCCTATCGAAGGTCTTCCATTCAATTCTTAATATTGGCTTAACTATTTGAAAGCAGATGTCGTGTCTACTAACTATTTTTCCATTTTCAATGCAAAAACCATGTGATTGCTTGGTGTCATCTATTGAAGTCATATCTTCAAAGTGTTCTGTTGGTATATTTACAACATGTAAATTAAAAACACTTCAACTGGGGTGTTTGTTTTCCTAGCCATCTTAGTTGGTTATATTATAATTGTGTTTCCTGTTTCATTTGATGTTACTTTTACAAAGGCACATGGTTTTTTAATATTCTGTGTTCCTGTTCGAAGTGTTAGTTTTTAACACTTGGGTCATTCCATTGTGTTTCTCCCAAACTCCAGACCTTCTGGAAGTGCCAAACTGCTATTTCAATAGGGCCATTGTTTTAGTATTTTTAACCAATTCCCATTTCAAAAGCTTGTGGTGTTTACAACTTGTGTTATCAAACCATCCCATCTCGGAAGCCTGTTTGCACAGCTTGTGTCGTTTGAGACTTTAGATTTTTAAACCCAGTATATCATGTATTAATAAAATCAGAATTCTGTTCATATGATGGTGTATTTTCTGAAATATGGCTTATTCCTTCACGCATCCTGAATTGCAAATATAACCTTGGTGTTTTTCCTCCACTACCAGCTGTCTCCTTAAACTCCTCTCAGCCCCTCTTGCAACAAGTGAGAGGAGTGCATGGATTTTTTGTCACTGAGATTGAGACCATGTGTTCAGCTGCCTCTGCTGCATCCCTTCCATCACCTTTCCCACCAAGCCAAGCTTCCCCAAAGGTTGCCCCCTGCCCTCACCCAAAACTCACATCTTTCTCTAGTTTCTCTTATCTCCCATCATGCCCTCTCCAAGCTCATCTTGTCAATGAGACCCACCTCCTGCTTGCTTGACTCTATTCCCACTAAACTGCTAACCACCCAACTTCTCTTCCTGGCCCCCTCCTCTGAAATCATACCCTTGACTCCCTCGGTCCTTGCAAACTGCCGCCTCATCTCCCATAACTCCATTTTTGAACATCTCTAATCAGGTTTCCACCACTACCACAGCACTGAAACTGCCTTAATCATAGTCACAAATGACATCCTCTGTGACCATGGTGCACTATCCCTCAGCCTTCTCAACCCATATGCAGCCTTTGGCACATCACACCATCCTCCTCCAATGCCTCTGTCGTCCAGCTGGGCGCGACTGCCCTCGCCTGGTTCCATTCTTATCTATCCAGTCGTAGCCAGAAAATCTCCTGTAATGGCTTCTCTTCCCACCCTCGCACTGTTAAGCCCCCCCTCCTATTTCTCATCTACATGTTGCCCCTCGGCCACAACGTCCGGTTCCGTATATATACTGACGACACCCAGCTCTAACTCGCCACCACCTCTCAACCCCCTCATCTCTTCCCCCCCCCCCCCCCCCCCCCCCCACTGCCTTTGTGTTGTCAAACTGCTTGATTAATATCAAGTCCTGGATGTGCCACAATCTCCTGCAATTAAAGAAGATGGAAACCATTGTCTTTGGCCCCTGGTCACAAATTCCACCCCCCTAGGCCACTGGCTGAGGCTGAACCAGACTTCACAACCTAGGTGTTTTATTTGACTCAGATGAGCATCTGACCCCATATCCTCTCCATCACAAAGTCCGCCTACTGCCACCTCCATCTCGAGCCCTGCTTCAGCCTATCTGCTGCTGAAATACTCATCCATGCTTTTGTTGCCTCCAACATCGACTATTCCAACGCTCTCCTGGCCGGCCTCCCATCTTCCACCATCCAAAACTCTGCTGCCCATACCTTATCCTGCACCAGGTCCTGTTCACCCATCATCCCTGTGCTCGCTGACCTACATTGGCATCCGGTCCGACACTGCCTCCATTTTACAATTCTCATCCTTGTCCTCATCCCTACATGACCTTGCCTCTACCTTTCTCTGTAATCACCTCCAGCCCTCCAAGAACTCTGCGTTCCTCCAACTCTGGCCTCTTGCGCATTCCCAACTCCTTTCGCCCCACCATTGGCGGTTGTGCCTATAGCCATCTAGGCCCTAAGCTCTAGAATTCCCTCCCCAAACTCCTCCACCTCCTTTTTAACGGTGCTTCTTAACACCTACCTCTTTGACCAAGCTTTTGGTCACCTGTTCTAATATCTCCTCCTTTTGCGGATTAAACAATCATATATTTTACTTTGTCCTCAGCAAAAGATCTGCCACATACAGGTACACTATATTTGATCCTTATTCATATCCTGACTGGAGTGCCAGTCCAGATTATGTGTTCAAATCCTGGATTGGAACTTGAACCTATGACCTTCTGATTCAGAGACGAGTCCTACCACTGAACTAAGGCTGGCATTCTGTGCTGAGTATAATTTACATTCATGTACATTTCTGATTATCATTGCATAATGTATTCAATCCTCATCTATACTCGTGGCACAAAAGTGTAGACTTGCCTAGCGACATCTAGGCATGCTGGGACTGGGAAGCGGGGACATCCTGAACTTGGTGGCTTTCCACCTCCCTCACCCCCGGGGCCCACTCTTTCTGGCACGTTGCCCGAGATGCTGAACCTGGTGGATCGCCAGCGCTGGTTGTTCCTGCAAGAACTCCGTTTAAATGCCTAATCATGTGTGAATGAACAACGGGCAGCACTTGCAATCCCAGGTTGATGCTGCACAGATGCAGTGTGCTAAGCTGACCCATTTATGATGTCTGTTAAGAACCAGTCACATTTTTGCCTTTTGGGAAGTGTTTCTTCATGCTGGACTGCTCCATAAATTGTTGATGCAATTGAGCTGTAAGTTAGCAGTAAATCCGATTCAGTGCTTGCCTCTCCTTGAATTTGATGGAAGAGGGTGAAGAAGATTGAAGAATGGATGCTGGGCAGACTGTGTGGAGTCATCTTACCCAAGTGACTATCTCTACAGGCCTAGTTACATCTCTCTGACATTGTCACGAGGAAAACTGCCTTTATAGACTCTGGTTCAGCAGGGTGCAATTGCAGAGCTGTGCCAACTGCTGTAAACAAACCTACAGTCAACCTCACCATGGGGACAGAACTGTTGGTAGTAGAGAAGTTCACCACCACCTTCACCTTTATGCATCTGGCCCCTTCCAGTTTGCCACAAGGATGTTTGCAATATAAGGCAATTTGCAGTGCACAGATTATGAAATGGGTCCCTAGTGCATTGTTCAGTCGGACTAATTCATTCAATACCTTTCCCACTGAACAACAACAGCAGTGTGATTGAGCTACCCAAATTTATCTCATTGCTGGATGCCCCAAAGCCTAGGTGGTCATCTCCACAATGCTATGGCCTGCATGAACAGAAAGGGGTTCAACACCATCAGTGTTCAGCTGATCAGCGATTAGGTCAATGCCCACTTCATTCTAAGGCAATCGTCTATGCCACCCTTATTTGAAGGCAAATACAGACTTTAAGGATGGTTCTTCTGATTAATGCTACATTCTTCAGCTGTGGCTAATGACACTCTTGCACCAGTCATGGACAGAGCAGAGTGTTGGGAATAATGAAGCCCTTGCAACTACAGGAAACTTTCTGGTATCCGGCACGGCCGGGACCGACGTAGTGCCGGTTCATCAACAATTCTGGATAACCGAACGCTATAGTAAAAGATACGGAGCTCAGAGCTCCGTATAAAGCAACAAACCCTGTTGCTTAGGAACAGTTTCAAAACAATCGGCACAAGTTGCAAGCATCTCTGTAGCTTAGCAACAGCTTCAGCTACACCCTTGCACAGCAACAAATGGAGTAAAAAAAGTTACCTGAACGGACTCCTGAATTTTGCCGGTGGATAGGGCGTTCCGGTTATTTAGGGGCCGGTTAATCGAAAGTTTCCTGTACTAGGATCCTTGCACAGAATACCAGTGGCACCTTGAAACAGTGCTCTAGTCAACTAGGGATGGGCACTAAATGTGGCCTTGCCAGTGTTTGTACGCAAACCAAGAACAAATTTTAAACAAAAAGCACCTGTGCATCATATAGGAGATGTTCAGCTGGGTGCCTGAACTGGTCCCTTTTAACAAACACTTCTGTCTACATGTACCCGATCAAGTAGTCCAAAATACGGTCACTGACCCTGTGCCCACCCTTTGTTGCTACTTTTTTTATTTGTTTATGGGATGTGGGCATTGCTGGCAAGGCCAGCCTTTATTGCTCATCCCTAATTGCACTTGAGAAGGTGGTGGTGAGCCGCCTTGAACCGCTGCAGTCCATGTGGTGAAGGTACTCCCACAGTGCTGTTGGGGAGGGAGTTTCAGGATTTTGACCCAGCGACGATGAAGGATCGGCCGATATATTTCCAAGTCAGGATGGTGTGTGACTTGGAGGTGATGGTGTTCCCATGCGCCTGCTGCCCTTCTAGGTGGTAGAGGTCGCGGGTTTGGGAGGTGCTATTGAAGAAGCCTTCACGAGTTGCTACAGTGCATCTTGTAGTCACGGTGCACCAGTGATGGAGGGAGCTTCAGAAAGTAACTCTCTGAACCAAAGTCAAAATGCAATCAATTTATTTCCCTAATAATTGTCTGCCGTGTTCGTGTTTTTTGTCGCGGTACTTCCTCTTAGTGAGTGTATTGTGTGCCTTTTGACTCCTAATCTGTGACTTCTCAGTGGAAGGAGTAACCGGCTGCTGGGGCTAAGGAGAAACCACTTGGGATTGAGCTGGCCCTATATCTCCTTGTGCTAGTTCCTGTGATGGCCATGCAATTGCTTCTGCCGACTCGTTTCACCTGTTTTCAGGCACATTTGCCATTTGCTTGTGGGGGGAGTGGGAGTTGGATGGTCCAGGTGTGGTGTCTCCTTGAGAGACAGCAGCTTGATTGTGTGTAGAACATCCATGCCCCTGCTGCTAGGCACTCCATTGGCACGGCTACTGATTTGCAGGGGAGCAACTTTGGGCAGCAATAGGCTCCATGAAGTCCTGCCTCGGGGTACTCCTAATCCAATGCCCCGGCATGTGGAAGCTGGACAAGAGAATCACTTGTAGATTGACAGCAGTCTGAGCATTCACAAGTGAGGCTCCAATTGGACTTGGGACTTCTTCCCCATAGGCTCTGCTGCAGACGCTCCTGGAGTTGGCACGTGCTCCATTGCAGAATAGTTGGAGAAGCGTCCAGCACAACTGCTGTGATGGGCTTTCTATATGCTACTAAGCCAGAGCTTGTGGCACTTTTTGACACTCGAATGGCTCCAGTTGACAATTTTGCTCAGGCAGCAATCTTTTTATAAGCGGGTCCTGTGAGGATCGGATCCCTAGGGTCTGCCAGCACCACTTGTTGCTCCTCACGCATATAGTGATTCACCTTGTGCTACCACCTCAAACTCAGTAATCCTCTCGGGTGGACATAATTGTGGTGTTGGTTGTGACAGGTGGTGTGAATGATGCATGGTCCTTTGGTGGCACTGGGACTGCTGGCTGGCTTCCTGGGCACTCTTACAAAAAATAGAAAAGGAACATATGTTACAAAGTTGTCTGGAAGGCAGCCTTCAAACAACAGCAATGTACTGTCATAGTGTCGTGTTTGTGTGTATGCCTGTGTAAGGATGAGTAAACATGGAGCAAAAACCTAGCAAAAGGAGGATGATGGGCCTCAGCCTGGGGGAAGCATTTAGCTTCACACTTTGCCCATGTTCTTTGTGCTAGTTATTTTATTGTGGCTTCACTGAAGAGTGCTGTAGGCCCTCATCCTGTGTGTGTTCCATTCTGTTATGAGCTATCTAGTCTTGGAATGGCAACTTTTCAACTGGGTTGCATAAGGAAAATGCTAGATTCAGAAACCATTTATTCAGTGTCTCTGAGCAGAACTCGTACAGACTTCTTTCTAAATCCTTGTAGTGGAGATGGGCACTGCTCCCACAGCCGAGCGCACCTCCTCACAACAACAGATAACCTCTGACTCACTCTGGGTAGAATCAGAAGTGATCTGCTCGTACATTTATATTAGAAAAACAGTAAATCTGTGTGCACTTCCTGTAATGCGACCATCACACTTTGTTTAGGCCAATTATATGCAAAATTCTTTAATGCAAACTACGTCTAGCTGATGAGCCAACATGGAATCAAAGCATGTTACAGCATAGAAACAGACCATTAAGTCTGGGCTGATGGTTTTTCTCTGCATAAGCCACCCAGTCTCATTCACCCTTCTTGCTCACCATATGCAAGTTTACTAAGTGATTCAAATTAATTAATTGTATGTCAGTCATGTGTAAATTTATTAGAAAGGAGAAAGTGAACCAACCAAATCGTAACACAATACATTTTGAAATAAGAAGTAGGAGTAGGCCATTCGGCCCTTTGAAATATTTTGCGTCAACCATTCTTTTTGTTCTGGCAAATGCTGGCTAAAAATGCCTATTTTACAATAATATGGTTAAATGCCTATTAAATTGTCTTTTGTTTTTTAAATAGCTTAATTAATTATTTTACATGAATGTTTCAGCCTCTCAAAGGTCTGGGCTTAGTATTGATACTTGGACCCGGATCCATCATGTTGTTGGCTTCAGGGACATGTTGTAGTTTGAGCATGTGTCGTGTGCACAATTTCCCTCCATGCCTCAGTAGGATTTTCTCACTACGATTGAAAGGCTATGGCCCAGAAATTCGGGTCTCCACGGGTGAGTACGCACGGGGTACTCGCCCGTAGGCCCAACGGAAGTGCCAATTTCGTGCATGCACTGCGCATAGGCGGGAAACCGGAACTTCCGTTCCCTTAAAGGAAGGGGTTCAGAGGTCGAACGCATACGCCGGAGAGGCAGCGCGTGCGCCTGGAACTTACATTTTTTTTGCAGGTTTCTCCGGGAGGGTATGTCTCCAGGAGTTACACATGTAAAAAGCAGGCGCAACGTCTGCTTTTTACAAGGTAAGTGGTGAATTAAAACATTTTTTCCACAGGTTTATTATTTTTAAATACTTTAAAGAAAGGTAAATTTATTTTTAGCCCTGTTAGAAAATGTAATTAATTTGTTCAAAAATTAAAATTATTGTTTAAAAGTGATTTTATGTAATTTATAGTTATTTTAAAAATGTGATTTAAAAAAAAAAAAAAAAAAAAAAATTATTTGAAGATTTAGTGATGTTTTGGGGCTTATAGTATTTACAGTTTTGACAGCTCTTCCTGTCAATTTTAAGAATGGGCATTTCCATTACCATTGGCTCTCCATGGCCCATGTGACCCCAGGGGACGCATCGAACTAACTGCGTCCCTGGGATACGCAAGCACTGCGCGCCGGCAGCTGGAGCAGGCCCAGGATCGGAATCCCATGCGGGCCCACAGCTCAAAGGCCGGCGCGCTAGGTAAGTGCAGGTCGGAGGCTTGCACCCGCGGGAAGCTCTCGACCCGAATTTCTGGGCCATGTCTAACGAGAGAATTTCTGACTCTTGCCTTCCAATGATCATTTTATTCTTCAGATAATCTGGCGATGCCTCAAGAAGTGTTATGACAATATGATTTGTGTCACTGTGTCCTATGCTTGTAGATAAACAGGGGTTGGTTAGTCATGTTCGTGAGGGAGAAATGAATCGAAGGATATGCAGATAGGGTTAGATGAAGAGGGGTGGGAGAAGGCTTGTTTGGAGCATAAACACTGAAATAGACCAGTTGGGCTGAATGGCCTGTTTCTGTGCTGTAAATTCTATGTATGTAATGTGCAGTGAAACTACAGTTTCTCAGGATGAAGCAGAGTGATCTTGTCCAAATGGAAAATGTTTCTCTTCAGATTGTACTAGCTGCAGTGATTAAGGGGAACACTACTGTAATCTGAAGAAAATAGTGTAAACCATGGATTTTGGGACTTTTACCCGAGTTAAATGATCTTTTCTAAGATAAATTGTAATGACTTGAGAGCAAGGCTGTCCATTCATACAGGACTTTGTAAGCCCCATCCCCTTGCAGTGGAGTGAATAAGGTGCAAAGCCTGAGAGGTATTGGCATAAAAACCTCAACAATGTAAACCATTTAATCAGGGTGTTATTGCGAAGAACAACTTTCAGACTTTCCTCTGAGATGACCTTTAAGGTAAATTTTGTAAACAATGATTGACATCAAGACTGGCCATTCACTGAGTATGCTAACTGCAAGACCCTTCTCATTTTCTCCCACTTCGAGTTGCAAAAATTGCTGACATACTTTTGCTAAATTGAATGTAAAAGTTAATTTTATTTTATTAATGTATATTTGCTCTCCTGGGAGAGACCAACAGAGATCCCAAAATATTATGGGAGTCAAGGGATATGGGGATCGGGCAGAAAAGTGGAGATGAGGTCGAAGATCAGCCGCGATCTTATTGAATACCGGATCAGGCTCAAAGACTCCTGCTCCTATTTCTTATGTTCTATGTAGTTAAAAATGTAATTCAGCAATTAAATTAGTGGTCCTGATAATACATTGTGTGTTACATGTTTTGTAATATGGGTGTTGCATCAACATGTCAACACCTTCATCGACGCGTACGAGAGCATGGGCCTTACACTAAACATCCGGAAGACAAAGGTCCTCTACCAACCTGCCCCCGCCACACAGTATTGCCCCCCGATTATCAAAATCCACGACAAGGCCTTGGACAACGTGGACCACTTTCCAAAACTCGGGAGCCTACTGTCAGCAAGGGCAGACATCGATGACGAAGTCTAACACCGCCTTCAGTGTGCCAGTGCAGCCTTCGGCCGCCTGAGGAAGAGAGTGTTTGAAGACCAGGACCTCAAACCTTGCACCAAACTCATGGTCTGCAGAGCAGTAGTGATACCCGCCCTCCTGTATGCCTCAAAGACATAGACCATGTATAGCAGGCACCTCAAAGCACTGGAGAGGTACCACCAACGCTGCCTCCGCAAGATCCTGCAAATCCAATGGCAGGATTTGCGCACCAACGTCAGTGTTCTCGCTCAGGCCAACACCCCCAGCATCGAAGCTTTGACCACGCTTGATGAGCTCTGATGGACAGGTCACCTCGTCCGCATGTCCGATACGAGACTCCCAAAACAAGCGCTCTACTCGGAACTCCGACACGGCAAAAGAGCCCCAGGTGGGCAGAGGAAACGCTTCAAGGATACCCTCAAAGCCTCCTTGGAAAAAGTGCCATATCCCCACCGACACCTGGGAATCCCTGACCCAAGACCGCACAAAGTGGAAGGCGCCGAACACCTCGAGTCTTTTCTCGGGGAGCAAGCGGAAGAAGCGCACGTCGACCCAAGCACCCCACCCACCCGCCCCTTCAACCACCGTCTGCCCCACCTGTGAAAGCCCACTCTGAGGGCTCTGTAATGGGCTGGTTTGGGCAGTGAGGAAGCTTAGTCAGGCATCAAGACCTTTTAGGTTCACTCAAAATCCGAGTGTGAGGCACTGAGATGAAAGGTTGAGAGGACAATAAGACACAGAGACCAGATTGCCAGTGGGGTGCCCACTCTGGAGGCTCTGCAGTGGGCTGGCTTGGTCAGTGAGGAAGCTCAGGCCTGTGCAGTGGGCTGGTTTGATCAGTGAGGAAGCTCACTCGGGCCTCTGCAGTGGGCTGGTTTGGTCAGTGAGGAAGCTCACTCAGCTCTGTAGTGGGCTGGTTTGATCAGTGAGGAAGCTCACTCAGGCCTCTGCAGTGGGCTGGTTTGGTCAGTGAGGAAGCTCCTTCTGGAGTGCTTTCTCATTTTTTGGCCAATTTAGGTGAGGCTATTTCCACTCGAGCCGCATGCTTCCAGATGCTTCCATCTGGGTTCCATACATTGAACCCATTGCAGTAACTTCAGTAACCTATGAAAATATTGTGCTGTGATTTGCAGTATGTTCTTGGCTATTGACCGTTGTATTGAACTGTTGTGATCTGTAATCAGGGTCTTGATTGTAACTTGTGGTAAATTCTCTAACCGGGATATTGTTTTTAAAACTTTAGAATGGAAGTAGAAAGTAGGAGTTTGGAATAAAAACAGAAAATGCTGGAAATACTCAGCAGGTCAGGCAGCATCTGTAGAGAGAGAAACCGAGTTCACGTTTCAGGTCGATGACCCTTCGTCAGGCCATTGACCTGAAACGTTAACTCTTGTTTCTCTGCAGCTGCTGCCTGATGTGCTGCGTATTTCCAGCATTTTCTGTTTTTATTTCAGATTTCCAGCATCTGCATATTTTGCTTTTGTTAAAGTAGGAGTTTGGTGTGACTGTTGCTAAAGTATGTACCACTGACAGTATATTTAGCAGCAGATTTCTCATGAGTTACTCATGGTGGGTAGTCCTGGGCCAGGACTGTGGTTTCTGATCTTTACTGTGGCCTCACTCACTCAGATCCAGTACAGATGCTTAGCACCTGATGTCATTTACTAAACTCCAGAGGATCCTGAATGGCATGGTGCCTGTGATTGTAGTTCCCATCACTTGGGAAGCATAGCAGTGAGCTACAGGCAATGAAGCAAATTCCCAGCACTCCAGTTATAGGCCACTGAGCAAGGAGGCTGGTGTGAATTAGACAGCATGGGAGCTGGGACTGAGCCTTTACCTGCGTGTCTCCACTGTTAGTGAGGTGCACTATTGGACACCATTTTTCCTCTTTTAAAAGGCCAAAAAATATCATTTTAAAAGCTCTAAAGTGGGCAGCGCAGGGGGGATGAGGAGCTGTCTCAAGAAATGTTTTTTGCTGTGATGTTATTGGTATAATTTTCTTAGGAATGTGGTTATTTTACTTTTGTTAATCACCAATTAGAAGAGGGAAAACAACAAAAAAGGAACAAAATTGGTAGATATTGCAGTCACAACATTTACTGCAGATACAAAGCTCCATTATATAGTTTTAGCCTAGTAATTTA
Source organism: Somniosus microcephalus (assembly GCF_052327205.1). Classification (NCBI taxonomy): domain Eukaryota; kingdom Metazoa; phylum Chordata; class Chondrichthyes; order Squaliformes; family Somniosidae; genus Somniosus; species Somniosus microcephalus. The sequence continues at coordinate 135,624,559 of NC_140992.1, read as the reverse complement.
TGAAGTCATTAATGGTGAATGGTAATTACTGTGTTTGTTAGGCCGTCTCAGTGATGCTGTCTCAAAGAAAATAATGGCAACGGAAAGCCTATAATTCGAACAGTGAGTCAGAGGCAAGTAAGCGATGCACTGCTAGCCTTCAGGTGATGGAGCTGTCTGTTTTAAATGATTTGAAGGAAAGAAAGAACTAGGATTTCTATAGCACCTTTCACTATCAAGACATCCCAAAGCACTTTACAGCCACTGAAGTACTTTTGAAGTGTAGTCCCTGTTGTAATATAGGAAGTACAGCAGCCAATTTGAGCACAGCAAGTTCCCACAAACAGCAAGGAGATAATGAGCAGTTAATCTGTTTTAGTGATGTTGGTTGAGGGATATTCATTGGCCCGGACCCCCCTGCCCTTCCTCGAATAGTGCCACGGGATCTTTTATGTCCACCTAGAGCGCAGACGGGGGCTCAGTTTTATACTGCTTAAATGAACTGGGAATGAGCAGGTGAGTCTACATTATTCAGTAGAAGGATTATACCTGAGACATTAGTCTACCTTTTCTCTTTACAGAGCCTGCTGTATATTTCCAGCATCTTTTATTTCAAATTTCCAGCATTTGCAGTTTTTTCCTTTTATTCAAACTTGTGTAGCAGTGCTCAGCAACGAATCGCAATTTTAGCGGCACAGATGATGCCTCAGCCCACCGCGGCTGTGTTGGCTCTCTGAAAGAGCTGTCCACTTATTCCCATTCCCCTGCATTTTTCCTATTCCCTTTTACAATTTTATTTTTCAATCATTCATCCACTTCCCTTTGAAAAGCTGTTATGGATTCTGCTTCCACAACTGTTGCTGGTAGGACAGTCCATGTCTTAACAACTCCATGCATATACATAGTGGAAATAGTTTCTTGCTATTTACCTTATCAAAACCTTTTATAATTTTGAGCATCTCTGTCAGAGCTTCACTTAACTGGGAAAAGACCCAGTTTCTTTAGTCTCTGCTCATCACTAAAGCTTCTCATCCCCGGTAGCATTTTAGTGATTCTTTTCTGCATTCTCTCCATGGCCTTGACATCCTTCCTAAAGCAGAATGCCCAAGACTATGCACAATATTCCAACTGCAGTCTAACCAATGATTTGTATAGGTATTAGAATTATGTCTTTGTTTTGGTACTATATGCTCCTATTTATCAAGTGTCTGCATCGAGCATTCCAGGTTGGATGTAGCATGGGTTGGATGCATTTAACACTATTGTTATGAACTGTGGTATAACACCCAGCACGACAGTTTGGGAGGTCAAAATTTATCTGGAGAGGATGTTCGAAGCGCTGTATCACTACAGTGAAGCACTGGTGGTTGTGATCTCACTCGTGGTAGCAGTTTGAGGAATGAGGTAGCAGTTTGAGGAATGAGGTGGGTGAGTGGAGCAAGTGTCAGTCGGTGAACATTTAGGGAACAGTGATCATATTATCATAAGGTTTAGATTAGCTCTGGAAAAGGATAGGGAGCAATCTAGAGTAAGAATCTTTAAGTGGGGGAAGGCCAATTTCAGGGGGATGAGAACCGATCTGGCCTGGGTAAACTGGAATCAAAGATTGGCGGGCAAAACTGTAGTGGAACAATGGGCTACTTTTAAAGAGGAAATAGTTTGGGTACAGTCGAGGTACATTCCCACTGGTGGAAAGGTAGGGCAACTAAAGTCAGAGCTCCCTGGATGATGAAACGGATAGCCAATATGATGAAGCAGGAAAAGAGTGCGTATGACAGATGTCAGGTTGCAAATAAATCTGAGAATTAGGTTGTACACAAAGGTCAGAGGAGAAGTGGAAAAGAAAATAAGGGGCAAAGAGAGGGTATGTGAATAGAATGGCAGCCAACATAAAAGATAATCCAAAAGTCTTCTATAGGCATATAAATAGTAAAAGGATAGTAAGAGCAGGGGTGGGGCCGATTAGGGACCAAAAAGGAGACCTATGCATGGAGGCAGAGGGTATGGCTGAGGTACTAAATACGTACTTTGCATCTGTCTTCACCAAGGAAGAGGATGCTGCCATAGACATAGTGAAGGAGGAAGTAGTAGAGACACTTAATAGTATAAAAATTGATAAAGAGGTATTAGAAAGGCTGGCTGTACTTAAAGTAGATAAGTCACCAGGAGCGGATGGGATGCACCCTAGGATGCTGAGGGAATTGAGGGCGGAAATCGTGGAGGTACTGGCCATAATATTCCAATCCTCCTTAGATACAGGGGTGGTGCCAGAGGATTGGAGAATTGCAAATGTTACACCAGTGTTCAAAAAAGGGTGTAAAGATAAACCCAGCAACTGCAGGCCAGTCAGTTTAACCTTGGTAGCGGGGAAGCTTTTAGAAACAGGAATCAGGGACAAAGTTAACATCACTTGGACAAGTGTGGATTAATTAAAGAAAGCCAGCACGGATTTGTTAAAGGCAAATCGTGTTTAACCAACTTGATCGAGTTCTTTGACGAGGTAACAGAGAAGGTTGATGAGGGTAATGCAGTTGATGTAGTGTACATGGATTTCCAAAAGGTGTTTGACAAAGTGCCATATAATAGGCTTGCCAGCAAAGTTGAAGCCCATGGAATAAAAGAGACAGTGGCAGCATGGATACAGAATTGGCTAAGTGACAGGAAACAGAGTAGCGGTGAACGGTTGTTTTTCGGACTGAAGGAAGGTATACAGTGGTGTTCCCCAGGGGTCGGTTCTAGGACCACTGCTTTTCTTGATTATATATTAATGACTTAGATGTGGGTGTACAGGGCACAATTTCAAAATTTGCAGCTGACACACAACTTGGAAGTATAGTGAACAGTGAGGAGGATAGTGATAGACTTCAGGAAGACACAGACAGGCTGGTGAAATGGGCAGATACGTGGCAGATGAAATTTAATGCAGAAAAGTGTGAAGTGATACATTTTGGTGGAAAGAATGAGGAGAGGACATATAAATTAAATGGTACAATCCTGAAGGGGGTGCACAACCGGAGACCTGGGGGTATGTGTGCACAAATCGTTGAAGGTGGCAGGGCAGGTTGAGAAAGCGGTTAAAAAGGCTTACGGGATCCTGGGCATCATAAATAGAGGTATAGAGTAAAGGCCTTGGAGAGGGTGCAGAAAAGATTTATGAGAATAATTCAAGGAATGAGGGACTTCAGTTATGTTGATAGACTGGAGAAGCTGGGGTTGTTCTCCTTGGAGCAGAGAAGATTGAGAGGAGATTTGATAGCGGTGTTCAACATCATGAGTGGTCTGGACAGAGTAGATAGAGGGAAACTGTTCCCATTGGTGGAAGGGTCGAGAACCAGAGGACACAGATTTAAGGTGATTGGCAAAAGAACCAAAGGCGTCGTAAGAAAAACTTTTTTACGCAGCACGTGGTTAAGATCTGAAATGCACTGCCTGGAGGCAGATTCAATCTCATCGTTCAAAAGGGAGTTGGATAAGTATCTGAAAGAAAAAAATTTGCAGGGCTACAGGAAAAGGGCAGGGGAGTGGGACGAGCTGAGAGTCAGCACGGGCTGAATGGCCTTCTGTGCTGTAACCATTCTATGATCAAGGATATCGTACAATAAGTGTATTGCACAACAACAAAGCGTGTTGTATATTTTTCCTATAGTGTAATGGTACTGATAAAAGTGCACTAGCAAAGTGCTGTAACCTCAGATTTAGAAGAAAGTCTTCCCACTGCCCTGCTATTTCTATTTTCTATACCAGCCATTCCTCTGACCTCTTGTGCTTTGTGTGGTGTGGTTGACATTCCAATTACACACAGTAAGATGTATAAATTGGGCAGCCAGTCAGTTTTTTAAAGTTGCCTCAGTGGAAATGTCATTCTGAGGCATCACGAGATTCCCTCCGCTGTTTGGGGTTACGGCAAAAGTTCATTAATCCTGCATCACAACAATGACTGTACTTCCAACAGTTAATTCAATACGACAAGGTGTATATAAATGCAACTTGTATATTCTGTCTGTCTTTATCTGTTTATTTTTATTTTCTCCTTCACAGATGGGCCATTAGTGGTAGAAACTAGAGAGGGAGAGGCGAGACACAGGAGGTTTGCAAACTGCGATATTTTCCTTTTGAGAAAATGACGTCTAATATTTTATATAAGACGATGGGTTTATTCTGCAAAATAGAATGAATGTAAAGGAAATCGGATGTTGGGATGTATTAAGAGGTTAATATTGAGCTTAAATAGGGAGGTAATCCTGCCACTTTATAAAGCATTGGTGTGACCGCACTTGGAATAATGTACTGTATACAGTCCTGCTCACCACAGTACAGAAAGGATATTGCAGCTATTGAAAGGATACATGCTGGCTGCTCGAGGAATTCCGACTCCGTGTTGAAGAGCTGGAGTCCGAGCTTCAAACACTGAGACACATCAGGGAGGGGGAGAGTTACCTGGACTCTGTGTATCAGGAGGTAGATTAATTAATTCAGATGTAGTCCGTGGCCAGGGACAGGATGGTGTGACTAGAAGTGAGGCAGGTACGGGGATCCAGGAGGTAGTGTTGGAGGAGCCGCAGCCCTTGCTCTTGTCCAACAGGTTTGAGGCTCTTACTCCCTGTGAGGATGGGAACGGGGACTGCGGGGAGGATGAGCAAGCTGGCCACAGCACCGTGGAGCGGGGGGCCATTCAAGTGGGGAGAGTTAAAAGAAATGTTGTAGTGGTAGGGGATAGTATCGTTAGGGGGATAGATAGGGTTCTTTGCAGCCGAGAGCGAGAGTCCCGAAGGCTGTGTTGCCTGCCCGGTGCCAGGGTTAAGGACATCTCCTCTGGGCTGGAGAGAAACTTGGAGTGGGAGGGGGAGGATCCAGTTGTCGTGGTCCATGTTGGTACCAACAACATAGATAGGACAAGGAAAGAGGTTCTGCTGAGGGAGTTTGAGCAGCTAGGGGCCAAATTACAAAGCAGAACCACAAGGGTAATAATCTCTGGATTACTACCTGAGCCACGTGCAAATTTGGCTAGGGTAAATAAAACTAGAGAGTTAAATGCGTGTCTAAAAGACTGGTGTGGGAGAAATGGGTTTTGCTTCTTGGGACACTGGCATCAGTACTGGGACAGGAGAGAGCTGTTCCGTTGGGACGGACTTCACTTGGCCAGTGCTGGGACTAGAATCCTAGCGAATCGAATATCCAGGGCTGTAGAGAGGGCTTTAAACTAATTAGTGGGGGGGGAGGTTTTAAGAGAGCGAAAAATAAAAATGACAGCGGAGAAGGCAATAGAGCAAGGTAGCAGTGGGGGAATTAAAAACCAGAGCGTGTCAGGAAGGGACAGAATGTATAATGATAAAAGTAAAGTAGTAAAAGGGGTAAAAACAGGAATAAATTGTCAGAAAACATATTTGAAAGTTCTTTATCTGAATGCACGCAGCACTCGTAACAAAATAGACGAGTTGACGGTACAAATAACTACACATGGGTATGATCTGGTGGCCATTACGGAAACATGGCTGCAAGATGATCATGACTGGGAACTAAACATACAAGGGTATTTGACAATTAGGAAGGACAGACAGGAAGGAAAGGGAGGTGGGGTTGCTATGTTAATCAAGGATGGAATCACTGCAATAGTCAGAAATGATATTGGGTCAAAGGATCAGGATAGTGAAACAGTTTGGGTGGAGATAAGGAATAATAAGGGGAAAAAGTCACTAGTGGGATTAGTCTATAGGCCTCCTAACAGTTGCAACTCTGTTGATCAGTGTATAAATCAGGAAATAGTTGGGGCTTGTAATAAGGGAACAGCTATAATCATGGGGGATTTTAACTTTCATATTGACTGGACTAATCAAATTGGGCATGGCAGCCTTGAGGAAGAGTTCATAGAGTGTATTAGGGACGGGTTCCTTGAGCAGTATGTAACTGAACCAACCAGGGGGCAGGCAATCTTAGATCTGGTCCTGTGTAATGAGACAGGATTAATAAAAAATGTCCCAGTAAAGGATCCCCTTGGAATGAGTGACCATAATATGGTTGAATTCCAAATTCAGTTGGAGGGTGAGAGTTGAATCTCAAACCAGCGTACTGAGCTTAAATAAAGGACTATGAAGGTATGAGAGTAGAATTGACTAAAGTGGACTGGGAAAACAGATTAAAGTGTAAGACGGTACAAGAGCAGTGGTCTACATTCAAGGAGATATTTCACATCTTTCAAGATAAATATATTCCACTGAGGAAAAAGGGGAGTAAAAGAAAAGACAGCCATCCGTGGCTTAGTAAAGTAATAAAGGATAGTATCCGACTGAAAACAAGGGCATATAAAGTAGCCAAATCTAGTGGGAGGATAGAAGATTGGGAAGCATTTAAAAGCCAGCAAACAATAACTAAAAGATTAATTAAGAAAGGGAAGATAGATTATGAAAGTAAACTAGCAAAAAATATAAAAACATATAGCAAGAGTTTCTACAGCTATATAAAAAGAAAAAGGGTGGCTAAAGTGAACGTTGGTCCCTTAGAGGATGAGACCGGGAAACTAGTGGTGGGGAACATGGAGACAGCAAAGACGCTGAACAAATATTTTGTATCAGTCTTTACAGTAGAGGACACTAAAAATATCCCAACACTGGACAAACAGGGGGCAATGGGGGGGGAGGAGCTAAACACGATTAAAATCACTAAGGAGATGGTACTCGGTAAAATAATGGGACTTAAGGCGGATGAATCCCCCAGACCTGATGGCCTACATCCTAGGGTCTTGAGAGAAGTGGCGGTAGGGATTGTGGATGCATTGGTGATTATTTTCCAAAACTCCCTGGACTCAGGGAAGGTCCCGGCAGATTGGAAAACTGCTAATGTAACACCCTTATTTAAGAAGGGAAGTTGACAAAAAGCTGGAAACTATAGACCAGTTAGCCTAACGTCTGTGGTTGGCAAAATGTTGGAGTCCATTATTAAGGAAACAGTAACAGAGCATTTGGATAAACATAATTTAATAGGACAGAGTTAGCATGGTTTTATGAAGGGGAAGTCATGTTTGACAAATTTGCTCGAATTCTTTGAGGACGTAACATACAGGGTGGATAAAGGGGAGCCAGTGGATGTAGTGTATTTGGACTTCCAAAAGGCATTTGACAAGGTTCCACACAAAAGATTACTGATCAAGATAAAAAATCACGGGATTGGGGGTAATATACTGGCATGGGTGGAAGATTGGCTATCTAACAGAAAACAGAGAGCTGGGATAAATGGTTCGTTCTCGGGCTGGCAATCAGTAACTAGTGGTGTTCCGCAGGGGTCAGTGCTGGGACCCCAACTCTTTACAATCTATATTAACGATTTGGAGGAAGGGACCGAGTGCAACATATCCAAGTTTGCCAACGATACAAAGATGGGAGGGAAAGCAGTGAGAGAGGAGTACATAAAAAACCTGCAAAAGGACAGAGACAGGCTAAGTGAGTGGGCAGAGATTTGGCAGATGGAATATAATATTGGAAAGTGTGAGGTTATGCACTTTGGCAGAAAAAAATCAAAGAGCAAGTTATTATCTAAATGGAGAGAAACTGCAAAGTGCTACAGTACAAAGGGATCTGGGGGTCCTGGTGCATGAAACACACAAAGTTAGTATGCAGGTGCAGCAGGTGATCAGGAAGGCCAATGGAATCTTGGCTTTTATTGCAAGGGGGATGGAGTATAAAAACAGGGAAGTCTTGCTGCAGTTATACAGGGTATTGGCGAGGCCACACCTGGAATACTGCGTGCCGTTTTGGTTTCCATATTTAAGAAAAGATATACTTGCTCTCGAGGCGGTTCAGAGAAGGTTCACTCGGTTGATTCCGGAGATGAGGGGGTTGACGTATGAGGAAAGGTTGAGTAGATTGGGACTCTACTCATTGGAGTTCAGAAGAATGAGAGGCGATCTTATTGAAACATAAGATTGTGAGGGGCCTTGATCGGGTGGATGCGGTGAGGATGTTTCCACTGATGGGTGAGACTAGAACTAGGGAGCATAATCTTAGAATAAGGGGCTGCCCTTTCAAAACTGAGATGAGGAGAAACTTCTTCACTCAGAGGGTAGTAAATCTATGGAATTTGCTACCCCAGAGAGCTGTGGAAGCTGCAACATTAATAAATAAATTTAAAACGGAGATAGACAGTTTCATAGCAGATAAGGGAATTAGGGGTTACGGGGATAGGGCAGGGAAGTGGACGTGAGTCTAGATTCGGATCAGCCATGATCCTATTGAATGGCGGAGCAGGCCCGAGGGGCCGTATGGCCTACTCCTGCTCCTACTTCTTATGTTCTTACATAAGAGAGCAACTGTTGTGTCCGTGTATAATAAGACACAGACTGCAGGAGAACGGTGCAACAGGTGTTTACTCGACGTGGCTCACAGTGGAACTGATCTGTACAGATTACTACTCAGTGCTATATACAGGTGTGGTCACTGCCGGTACTGCAGTATACATGAGCTGTACAAGATAGTTCCCCCCTTATAAAGGTATATACATTACAATTCCTCCCCTTTTAGATTAACAGTACCATAACACTCATTTAACAATTAAATATCAAACTAATTACAATTAACACTTTTAACATGCAACATTAGCTAAAAATAGTCTATTTGTATATTCAGTCTTTTGGGAGGCTTCCTGATCCTTTCTGGATAGCGCCTTTCCCGAGTGTCTTGCTCTTGGTGCGGAGGCGATTCTGGCCCCCTGTCGTCGGTTGGTTCATCAGCTTCCGATGCTACTGTTTCTGGGGTAGATGCGACCTGTACGTCGGGTTCATCACCAGGTACATATGGGCGAGGCATGGGGTTGACTTGTTCCTGTGACTCTAGGATCTGGTCAGCATGGCGTCTCACGATGCTCTCCCCAACGTCCACTGTGTACATTAGTGGGCCCTGCCGTGTGCATGTCGTTCCTGGCTGCCATTTTTCTGTTCAGTAGTCGCGGGCCAAGACTGGTTGCCCTACATTGAAGCTCCTTGTTGGCTTCTCATGGATGTGCTGGAATTGCTTACTCTCAACATCTCTTCGTACGTTTGGTCTGAGCAAATCCAGGCGAGATCTTAACCTTCGGTTAAAGAACATCATGGCTGGGGCCTGGTTGGTGACTGCATGTGTCGCATTCCGGTAGGCGAACAGGAAACTGTCCACCTTGTGCTGCAGCAGAATGTTGTCATTGTACATAGCCTTTATTGCCTTCTTAAAGGTTTGTACGAACCTCTCAGCCAATCCATTTGTGGCTGGATGATACGGGGCGTATGTGTAATGCCGTACCCCATTCTTTTTCAAGAACCTCTGGAACTCTTCGGACACAAACTGTGGTCCGTTGTCGGAGCAAATCTGTTCTGGCAAGCCATTCCTGGCAAAAATGGTCCGTAGGACTGCAATAGTTTTCTCCGTGGTGGTGGAGGACATTTTGATGACCTGAGGCCATTTTGAGTGCGCATCCACGGCTATTAAGAACATTGAGTCCATGAATGGACCAGCAAAATCAATATGCACCCATTGCCATGGAGATGAGGGCCACTCCCATGGGTGTAGAGGGGCCTGTGGTGGTGCATTTTGGACTTTCTGGCATCCTGAGCAACTCTTGGTCAGGTCCTCGATTTGTTTATCGATTTCCGGCCACCACACAAGCCCTGGCTAGGCTCTTCATTTTTACCCCTCCCAGATGACCCTCATGAAGCTCATTGAGCACTCTATCCCTTAACTTGGGTGGAATTACCACTCAGGATCCACACATCAAGGTCCCCCGGCACACTGACAGCTGTTCTCTCCTTGTCGAGAATGCTGGCGACAGTGAGTCGCCATGTGCTGGCCATCCCTTCACCGTCAAATCATATACCCGAGACAGTGTCGGGTCATTTCGGGTTTCCTTTTCGATACAAGCGTTAATTACCGGTAGGTATTCAACTATAGTCGAATGGAATATTTCGACAGGATCCACTGCTGGTGCTTCCTCCGCAGTAGGCAGTGGCAGGCGTGATAGCCCATCAGCATTTCCATGCTGTTTCGTGCCCTTATATTCAATCTCATAGTGGTGCGCCCCTAGAAAAAGTGACCATCTTTGTAGTCGTTGCGCAGTCATCACCGGAACGCCCTTCTTCAGATTAAAAATGGAGACAAGAGGCTGGTGATAACTCAGCAAGGTGATTTTCTGCCCGTGCAGATAGTGATTGAACTTTTTCACTCCCCACACTAGGCTGAAGGCCTCCCAGTCAATTTGGGCGTAGTTACGCTCGGCTGAGGTTAGTGATCGTGACGCAAAGGCTATTGGTCTCTCTGAGCCGTCCGAGAATTTGTGCGACAGCACCGCTCCAATGCCGTAGGGTGACTCATCACATGCCAACCGAATTGGTAATGCTGGGTTGTAATGGGCCAATACCTCTTTCGATGTGATTAATGTTTTGCTCTTCTGGAAAGCTCGTCTACATTCGTCACTCCACTTCCATGGCACCCCAGTTTGCAGTAGGGTGTTCAGTGGGTGTAGTATTGTAGACAAATTTGGCAAGAACTTATGGTAGTAGTTTACCAGCCCGAGGAACGACCTCAGTTGTGACACATTTTCCGGTGCTGGAGCCTTGACTACTGCCTCAATCTTCTCTGGGGACTTATGTAACCCCTCTTTATCGATAACGTGGCCACAAAACGAGATCTGTTTTCTAAAAAACTCACATTTGGGGCGGTTAGCTTGGAGCCCATATTCCTGCAATCTAGTGAGCACCTGCTCCACGTTGGCAAGGTGATTACTGCCATTTTCGCCCGTGACCAGGCTGTCGTCCAAATAACACTGGGTCCCTGGGATCCCTTGCAGGACTTGTTCCATTGCCCTCTGCCAAATAGCCGGAGCTGATGCTACCCCGAATACCAGCTGGTTGTATTGGTGGAGACCTTTATGGGTGTTGATTGTGAGGTATTTTTTTGAAGCTTCTACCTCCATTTGCAGATACGCCTGGGCCAGATCAATCTTAGTGAAGCGTTTCCCTCCAGATAGTGAGGCGAAAATATCTTCAATCCGCGGAAGTGGATATTGTACGGTGTGAAGGACCGGGTTCACTGTTACCTTAAAGTCCCCACAGATGCGAACCTTCCTTGGTTCCCCAGGCGTGCTGCTCAACGACTTTTTCATCACAGGGACGATGGGTGTAGCCCACTCGCTCCAGTCTACCTTGGACAGTACACCTGAACGTTCCAGACTCTCCAGCTCTGCTTTGACGGCTGGGCGGATCGCATAAGGTACCGGTCTGGCCTTAAAAAATTTTGGGCTTGCGTTTTCTTCAATTTTAATCATCGCTGTCATGCCTTTTAGTGTTCTGAGTCCTTGCTGGAACACTTCTTTCGCGTCAGTTAGGATCTTTGACAGTCGCCCAGGTGTGACGTCGTCATCCTTTTTGTCAGCCACAGTCAGTGCCTGTATGGAATGCCAATCCAGTTGTATTTTCTGGATCCATTCACATCCCAGTAATGGTGGTCCTCCATCTTGCAATACATACAGGTCTAGTTTTGGTGTTTCCTTACCATTATATATAACGGTCACCCTTATTTTTCCTTTGGGGTAGACTTTTTGCCCCGTGTACGTCTTCAAAATAATTTTTGTGTGTCTCAAGGGTATGTGTGAGAATGGCCACTCGTAGTCCCGTCGGTTTATGACTGTTAGGGCTGATCCTGTGTCCAATTCCATCTTTACCTGGACTCCTGCTATCTTGAGAGTGACCCAAATGGTTCGGTGATCCTCCATTGTGATCACATTATGTAGTTTCAGATAACTCAGTTCCCTGCTTTCGGAGTCGTTATCACACTTTTGTTCGTCTGAACTATTCTCCGTCATCTTATGTACCACCTTGTACTTTTCTTTGGTAGGTTTCTTATTGCTGGTTTTCTTTCCCGACCTGCAGACTCGTGCTATGCGTCCTACTTTTCCACACTGTCTGGACACTTTGTCTTTGAACTAGCAATCATTCTGGTCGTGTGTTGTTCTGCCGCAGCGATAGCACTTCTCTGTTCCACATGACATTTCGTTTGTGCCATATTCTTGCGGTCTCTGTTGTATCTCTGCAGCGCCCCGTGCTGCTGCTTCATATGATACCGCAATGCTGAAAGCCTTTTCCAGCGTAAGGTCCTTTTCAGATAAAAGCCGTTTCTGGGTTCCTTCACTTTGAAGCCCACACACAAACTTGTCCCTTAAGGTATCTGCCAGTCCCGCTCCAAACTGGTAGTGTTTCGATAGTTTGCGCCGTTCTGTTAAATAATCAGCATTGCTTTCATCCTTATGCTGGTTCCGTTTGTGAAACTTGAATCTTTCTGCTATCAGCAGCGGTGTGGGGTTTAAATGTTCCTGTAGTATCGTTACTGTAGTGTATGTATCTGTCTACCTTTAAGAAAACCATTGTATGTAACCGTTCACCTTTAAGAGAACTATTTTAGGTGTGGCACTACTTTGTTGGCCTCTGTATACTGTAATACCGACGGTGACCACACCGGTATATAAGTGCTGTGTCAGGATTTATTTGGCAGATTCGCCCTGACCTTCGAATAGTAAAGTCCTGTTTTAAGTTACTCTGGTAGTCTGTGTATTAATTAACTAAACAACCCACAGACTTTACAGTGGCGACGAGGCCGATCGTACCCTGCGGCAACAATACTTCCGAAGCAGTTAACGAGCGTTGAGAAGAGGCAACCGCCCTCGTCATTCTGCTGGGAGAAAACTCGAGTCTGCAGAGCTGGAAAGGAGGAAGAATTCGGAGACAAAGACTTCCATCAGCAACAGGCACTGACTGTCCCTTCTGCCACGGTGAGGAGTGAGCCGATCAGCACGAGAAGCAAGCCGGCCACAGTGACTGTGAGTAAGGGAAAAGTAAAAAGAATAACCGGAGGATAAGGGCGGTGCACTCGACCACGGTCGAGGGGGAAAGGAGCCGGACAGAAGTCGGGCCCAGAGGCGCTGAGACTGGGGCAGCGTGGAGCAAGGAAGCCGTGGTACAGACAGGCTGGGGACGCAACGGCGTCGTGAGACAGCTAGACCGCGACCGGCGAAAAAGGCCGGGCAGCGACCGAAGGCACGAAGCGCTGCGACCGGGAGCGTAGGCGCGGGAAGATATAAAAACTCAGCCGCAGCCGGGGAGGGAAGCACCGGACTGGGAGGCGCGATTGGGAGCCGAGTGAGCGGGAGAGGCAGAGCCGACCAAGGGGGAACTGAGCAAGAGCCAGTCCAGCGGCTGAAACTGTTCTCCGTCAACGGGGTGTACCCAGCGCTGGTAGAGCCGAGCGAGCGGGAGAGAGACAGAGCCCGAGCAAGGGGAACTGAGCGAGAGCCAGCCCAGCGGCTGAAACTGTTCGCCGTCAACGGGGTGTACCCAGCGCCGGTTGCCCTGCCGAGAAAAGGGAAAGCACTGAAGCCGACGCGCAGGCTGTGAACCTGAAAGCCAGCGGCCGTCGCCCGTGGGGAAAGTGTACCCCTCCCGCCAGGGGAAGAAACGCGGGAAGCCGCCATTAGGCGGAGAAGAAGACAGAAGCGGGGAACCGCCATTGAAGTGGGCGGGGAGAGAAGATAAGCGCGGGAAACCGCCATTTTCGCGGGAACCGCCATCTTGAAGAGAAGAAAAAAAAAATTTAAAGAAATAATCCGTGGTGTTATCAGGAAGAGAGGAAGATGCCTAAGCGTGGTAACATCAACGATTTTAATTCCGAGGTAGAGGACTGGTCCACGTATGTGGAACGCATTGAGATCTATTGTGAGGCCAATAAAATAGAAGATGACAAAGCTATAACCTTGCTAAACTCGATGGGCACGAAGACATACGGGCTCTTGAAGCATCTACTAGCACCAGCTAAACCGGCGGATCAGACTTTCGATGATATTGTGACTGTTCTGAAGGATCACTTGAACCCCACACCGTTGATGTTGGCGGAACGATTCAAATTCTATGCGAGAACGCAAAGGAAAGACGAAAGCAACGCAGAATACTTGGTCGAACTGCGTAGACTAGCGAAACACTGCCAGTTTGGAGGGAATCTGACAGAGGCATTGCGAGACAAGTTCGTGTGCGGGTTGTCAAAGGAAGGAACGCAAAAGCGACTACTCGAAGAGAACGACCTTACACTTGACAGGGCTGTCCTTATTGCAGCATCGCACGAAGCCGCAGCGAAGGGAACTGCGGAAATGCAGCTAAAGGCAGCGGCACTCAGTGTGGATCAAATTACCTCGAGTACAACAAAATGCTATCGTTGTGGGAAGACAACACACGACCAGAACCAATGCTGGTTTAAGAACCAGGAATGTAGGAAATGTGGCAAACTGGGTCACATAGCTAAGGTATGCCGGTCAGGGAAGAAGACCAACAACCAAAGGAAGCCATCACAGGAAAAGTACAACAAGGTACACAAGGTGGCTGAGAAGAGTTCAGACGAACAGAATTCGGACTCAGACCCAAACGGCCAGGAGCTGGGCAGTCTGAGAATTCACAATGTGAGTAAGGAAGCTGACCTACAAACTATCTGGGTCATGCTAAAAATAGCTGGAGTCCAAGTGAAAATGGAGTTGGACACTGGATCAGCTCTATCAGTCATAAATCGAAGGGATTACCACCGGCTATTCTCACATATACCCTTAAGAGATACCAAGTTCGTATTGCAGACATACACGGGGCATAAAGTATACCCCATGGGGAAGATAAGAGTCAAGGTGAGAGATGGGGGTAAAGAACACCCAAGAATGAACTTATACGTACTACCTGAGGGAGGACCACCACTTCTGGGACGGGAGTGGATCAAGAAAATAGACATGGAATGGCACTATCTAAAAGCCATAACGAGTGAGGACTCGGTGCAGACAATCAGCTCAGATTCTGAAACGGATGACGATAAGACCAACCCAAATATGAAAGACAAGGCTAAAATGGACTTGCCGACTAAGGTTGGAAGAACGAAGGCATGCATAAAGGCTTATGCTCCAGAGAAGAACAAAGTTTCAGAACAGAACTCCACCGAACAACGACAACATAGTTTGACAGAGAATTCTGAGTCTGTTCAGTTTACGGACATATCCATGACTGACGAACACCGAGCTCGGACTCAACTTTATTTCAAATTACGACAGCAAGTAGAACAAGTGAGTTACCGTCTCGAACAAGAGATGAAAACAATGAAAAAGTTCTATGACACCGAATGGGAGAATCTGGAAAGACAACAGAAGCAGCTAGCTCAAGCAGAGAGCGACCATAGAGCCATTGTGACCAATTACTGATCACATCTCCCTTATGCTGTTCAGGAGTTAGAATATTTGCAGGAAGGAGCAAATGAAGAGGAATCTTCAGGAAGCCAGGATTTTATTCCCGTTCTTCTCTACGACTCCTTACAAGCAGAGTTTGAGAAGTTGAAGGAACAGTATGAACAGGCCCAGGCTACAATCCTGGAGGGGATTAACTCGGCAACCTCCGAAAAGCTAGTTTCAGTAGAAGCATATGAGCAACTAAAGGTTGAACATGAGCAAGAAGTCCAAAGGCTGCAGGAAATTCTTGATGCGCTCAAGGCCAAGACAGACTCATCGGTAGAAGTTCCATCCATAGATGAGAAATTAGAGGTGAAAGACATGGCAGAACATGAAAGACAAGATGTCCAAGAACTCATAAAAATATTGAAGGAAACCCAAGACAAATATGAGGCGGCAATGACCGAGGTTCAACAACTTGAAGAACAGATTCAACTGGGAATCCTTTCAGTGGAAGAAAAGGAAACTGTAGGAAACTGTAAGAAACACAGAGACTGTAAGAATGGCCCCTGAACATGAGCTAGAGAGCATCAAGGCGCAACTTCTCCGAGCGCTGAAAGCCAAAGTACAAGAGGAAAAGAAGGTGAAAGCATTGGAGGAAAAGGTGGATGAAATGGAGAAGACTCTGATCCACAGTGTTCCCGTGGAAGAGTTAGCGGTCAGCCAACTCCTTCATATGCTGAGGGACACGACTCTGCAATGGGAACAATCTGAACACGAGCTTCAATCTTCAAAGGGAAGGAGTTCGGAGCTCTCAAAAGTTATGGAAATAGCTGAGGTTGCAACACAGATTTTACTGGGATGCCAAAAGTACGCTGAATCACGTCTATGTGAACAACAGAATGTTGAAACAGCTGCTCCAGTAGAAGGATTGAATAGCCCGATCAATCAATCCCCGATGGAAGGGGAAGTGTTGAAATCACAAATGAGGTCATTAGTGAAGGATTTGCAGGAAACCCAGGAAGAGCGGGATGAATATGAACGCATGAAGAAGTCTCTTCAGGAAAGATGTCTAGGGAGGGAACAACAGTCGGCTAACGTCCAGTTGGGTAAGGAAGAAGTAGCAGGCCCTCTCGCTAGACTAGTTCAGGACGACACCGAATATTACCATGACCTGTTGAGTGACACGGAATATTACGAGGACTTGGTCTGCCCAGCTTGTGATGAAAACTCCCAAAGTGCAGAAATCAGGATGAAGCACTTAAAGTCTAAGGAACATAGGGAGATGGTGGCGCTACAGCTGGCAGCTGATAAGGGAGCCCCGAGAGTCTCCAAGAAGCAGAAAAGAAAAAGACGAAGCAGAAGGTGATAACCATCTAAATCATTATCACTTCTACCAGATCATGTACGTGGGCCCTACGAAGGGAGCCAAATCAGTTGGCAAGTAGGAAAAATTACCAAGGCAGTCCAGCTGTTTGTAAAAGTCAGCACTGCTGGTTCAGCAGGACGGAAGTTCAAGCTGTTAAGTCAAGGGAAAGACTATTGGATGAGTCACGCTAGCAATGTGAACCGGCTACACCACAGAGATGTTGTTCGGACCGAGTTAAGACCAGAGACTGAATCTGTGAACTGTTCCCGCAGAGACTGAATCTGTAAACTGTTTCCCGCATAGATTATACCTGTGAATTGTTTTACATGAAGTTGAATATATGTTATGTTTAATGGGGGACTAAGTATGTTGTAAGCTAAAAAGGGAGGATTGTAGTGTATGTATCCGTCTACCTTTAAGAAAACCATTGTATGTAACCGTTCACCTTTAAGAGAACTATTTTAGGTGTGGCACTACTTTGTTGGCTTCTGTATACTGTAATACCGACGGTGACCACACCGGTATATAAGTGCTGTCAGGATTTATTTGGCAGATTCGCCCTGACCTTCGAATAGTAAAGTCCTGTTTTAAGTTACTCTGGTAGTCTGTGTATTAATTAACCAAACAACCCACAGACTTTACAGTTACTATGTCTTCAAAACTCTTTTCCATTGGCTTCGTTGGGGTTACTAGATTTCGTAATAAACCGTACGTCTTTGCACCCATTAAATTTAACAATACCGACGCTTTCTTGTCATCTGACACCTCATTTGCCTTGCAGTATACCTCTATTCGTTCGACATATGTTGTCCAATCTTCGACTTCATTGTCCAATGCGGTGATACTGCCACTCTTCGGCATTTTGGGTGTGGTTTAAAATGGCGTCTCCCGCGCTTTCCTTCCTCCCCCGCTGCTGCCAACGCCGCTCCCGGCGGTTCTCGTGGCATGGCGGCGCCCTGTAGGTTTCGCGCGCTTTTCCTGCGCTGCTGCCAACGCCGCTCTCGGCGGTCCTCGTGGCAATGGCGGCGCCTCGCGGGTTTCTGCACGTCTCTCTCTCCCTCTCTTCAACGCTGCTCGGCCCCTGAACACCGGCTGCGCTCTGCCCTCTCTCTCTTTCCCGTCGATGCTGCTCGGCCCTTTGCTGTGCCGCTCGGTCGGGCTCTAGCCCGCCGCTGTCCGGGAAGGGTCTGCGCACTACCTGTTGCCAGCCCATTTTGCTGGACCACCTCGACTGGAAAGCCAAGCCTGGCTCTCGACAGCCTCCCCCGCAATTCTCGAGTCTCTGCTGGATGACTGGGCGGTTGCCCGTGGTCGACGCCCGAGTCTCTGGCCTTGACCTCCAATCCACTGATCTCCAGGAACGAATCCCTGGGAGGTGATGCAGAGTTGCAGGTAGGTTCGAACTTGCCTTGTCGCCAATGTTGTGTCCGTGTATATTAAGACACAGACTGCAGGAGAACGGTACAACAGGTGTTTACTCAACGTGGCTCACAGTGGAACTGATCTGTACAGATTACTACTCAGTGCTATATACAGGTGTGGTTACTGCCGGTACTGCAGTATACATGAACTGTACAAGATAGTTCCCCCCTTAAAGGTATATACATTACAGCAACCAGAATGATTGAGGGGATGGAGGGATTGGATTATGATGAGAGATTGTCATTTAAAAAAAAAAAAATTGCTCCTGGGATGTGGGCATTGCTGGCAAGGACTGCATTTATTGGCCATCCCTAATTGCCCTTGTGAAGGTGGTGATGAGCCGCCGCCTTGAACCGCTGCAGTCCACGTGGTGAAGGCACTCCCACACTCCTCTTGGGGAGGGAGTTCCAGGATTTTGACCCAGTGATGATGAACGGCGATATATATTTCCAAGTCAGGAAGGTGTGTGACTTGGAGGGGAACTTGGAGGTGGTGGTGTTCCTATGGAAACATAGAAGATAGGAGCAGGAGTAGGCCATTCAGCCCCTCGAGCCTGTTCCGCCATTTAATGAGATCATGGCTGATCATCCAAATTCAGTACCCTGTCTCTGATTTCTCCCCATATCCCTTGATCCCTTTATCCTTAAGAAATATATCTAACTCCCTGAATATATTTAATGAATTGGCTTCAACTGCCTTGTGTGGCAGAGAATTCCACAGGTTCACCACTCTCTGGGTGAAGAAATTCCTCCTCATCTCTGTCCTAAATGGCTTACCCCTTATCTTTAGACTGTGACCCCTGGTTCTGGACTCCCCCACCATCGGGAACATCCTTCCTGCATCTAGTCTGTCTAGTCCTGTTAGAATTTTATAAGTTTCAATGAGATTCCCTCTCATTCTTCTAAACTCTAGCGAATATAAGCCTAATCGACCCAATCTCTCCTCGTATATCATTCCTGCCATCCCAGGTATCAGTCTGGTGAATCTTCGCTGCACTCTCTCCATGGCAAGAACATCCTTTCTCAGATAAGGTGACCAAAACTGCACACAATACTCATGGTGTGGTCTCACCAAGGCAGCAAGACATCCTTGTTCCTGTACTCGAATCCTCTTGTTATGAAGGCCAACATACCATTTGCTTTCTTAACCGCCTGCTACACCTGCATGCTTGCTTTCAGCGACTGGTGCACAAGGACACCCAGGTCTCTTTGCACTTCCCCTTTTCCCAATCTATTGCCGTTCAGATAATCTGTCTTCCTGTTTTTTGCCACCGAAATGGATAACCTCGCATTTATCCACATTGGGCAGATGCATGGCAAATGCAGTATAATCACTCAACCTGTCCAAATCATACTGGAGTTTCCCTGCATCCTCCTCACAGCACACACGCCCACCTAGCTTTGTGTCATCTGCAAACTTGGAGATATTACATCTGGTTCCCTCGTCTAGATCATTAATATATATTGCGAATAGCTGGGGCCCTAGCACCGATCCCTGCGGTACACCACTGGTCACTGCCTGTCACTCGGAAAAAGACCCGTTTATTCCAACTCTTTGCTTCCTGTCTGCTAACAACCAATTCTCTATCCAAGACTGTACCTTACCCCCAATCCCGTGTGCTTTAACTTTGCACGCTAATCTCTTATGCAGGACCTTATTGAAAGCCTTCTGAAAGTCCAAATACACCACATCCACTGGTTCCCTCTTATCTATTCTACCAGTTACATCCTCAAAAAATTCCAGTAGATTAGTCAAGCATGATTTACCTTTTGTAAATTCATGTTGACTTTGTCCGATCCTGTCACTGTTTTCCAAGTGCTCTGCTATTACGTCTTTTATAATGGACTCTAGCATTTTCCCCACTACCGATGTCAGACTTACCGGTCTATAATTCCCCGTTTTCTCTCTACCACCTTTTTTGAATAGTGGGGTTACATTAGCTATCCTCCAATCCATGTGAACTGTTCCAGAGTCTATCGAATTTTGGATGACGACCAGCAATCCATCTACTATTTCTAGGGCCACTTCCTTAAGTACCCTAGGATGTAGATTATCAGGCCCTGGGGATTTATCGGCCTTCAATGCCGTCAATTTCCCTAACACCATTTCCCTACAAATACTGATTTCATTCAATTCCTCCCTCTCATTAGACCCTATGTTCCCCGACATCTCTGGGAGGTTATTTGTGTCCTCCTTTGTGAAGACAGAACCAAAGTATGTATTTAATTGGTCTGCCATTTCTTTGTTCCCCATTATAAATTCCCCTGATTCTGACTGCAAGGGACCTACGCTTGACTTCACCAGTCAGTTTTTATGTTCCCTGCAAGCTTACACTCATACTCTATTTTCCCCCTCTTAATTAATCCCTTTGTCCTCCTTTGCTGAATCCTAAACTGCTCCCAATCCTCAGGTTTGCTGCTTTTTCTGGCCAAATTATGTGTGCTCTCCTTGGATCTTATGCTATCCCTAATTTCCCTTGTTAGCCACGGTTGTCACCTTTTATTGTTTTATTTTTATGCCAAACAGGGATGAACAAATTCTGTAGTTCATCCATGCGATCTTTAAATGTTTGCCATTGCCTATCCACCATCGACTCTTTAAGTAATGTTCCCCAATCCATCCTAGCCAACTCGTGCCTCATACCATCGTAGTTTCCTTTATTTAAATTCAGGACCCTCGTCTCTGACTCAACTACTTCACTCTCCATCTTAATGAAGAATTCTATCATATTATGATTGCTCCTCCCCAAGGGGCCTCGCACAACAAGATTGCTAATTAATCCTTTCTCATTACATAATACCCAGTCCAAGATGGCCTGATCTCTAGTTGGTTCCTCGACATATTGGTCCAGGAAACCATCCCGTATACACTCTAGGAATTCCTCCTCCACAGTATTGTTACTAATTTGGTTAGCCCAATCTATATGTAGATTAAAGCCACCCATGATAACTGCTGTGCCCTTATTGCACGCGTCTCTAATTTCCCGTTTAATGCCATCCCCAACCTCAGCACAACTCCCATTAACGTTTTCTGCCCCATGGTATTTCTCCGCTCTGCCCATACAGATTCCACATCATCAGAGCTAATATCCTTCCTTATTATTGTGTTGTTCTCTTTAACCAGGAATGCTATCCCACCTCCTTTTCCTTTTTTCCTGTCCTTCCTGAATATTGAATACCCCTGGATGTTGAATTCCCAGACTTGGTCATCCTGGAGCCATGTCTCCGTAATCTGAATTATATCATATCCATTTACATCTATTTGCGCAGCTAATTCATCCACCTTATTACGAATGCTCCTCGCCTTAAGACACAAAGCCTTCAGGCTTGAGTTTTTAACACACTTAATCCTTTTAGAATTATTATTTACTGTGGCCCTGTTTGATTTACACCCTTGATTTCTCTGCCTTCCACTTTTGCTTTTCTCCTTCCTGTCTTTTGTTTCTATCCTTGCTTCCCTTTCCTCTGTCTCCCTGCACAGCTTCCCAACCCCCTGCCCTTTTAGTTTAAACCCTCTCCAACAGCACTAGCAAACACTCCCCCTAGGACATTGGTTCCGGTCCTGCCCAGGTGCAAACCGTCCAGTTTGTACTGGTCCCACCTCCTCCAAAACCGGTTCCAATGTCCCAGGAATTTGAATCCCTCCCCCTTGCATTCTTCTAGCCACGTGTTCATCTGAAACATCCTTCTATTTCTACACTGACTAGCACGTGGCACTGGTAGCAATCCTGAGATTACTACCTTTGAGGTCCTATTTTTTAATTTACCTCCTAACTGCCTATATTCAGCTTTTAGGACCTCCTCCCATTTTTTAACTATATCGTTAGTATCTATATGCACCACGACAACTGGCTGTTCACCCTCCCCCTCCAGAATGCCCTGCAGCTGCTCCGAGACATCCTTGACCCTTGCACCAGGGAGGCAACATACCATCCTGGAGTCTCGTTTGCGGCCGCAGAAATGCCTATCTGTTCCCCTTACAATAGAATCTCCTATCACTATAGCTCTCCCGCTTTTTTTCCTCCCGTCCTGTGCAGCAGGACCACCCACAGTGCCAGGAAGTTGGCTGCTGCTGCCTTCCCCCGATAAGCCATCCCCCTCAACAATATCCAAAGTGGTATATCCGTTTGAAAGGGGGATGGCCACGGGACTCCTGCACTACCTGCCTGCACCTACTACTCTGCCTGGTGGTCACCCATTCCCTTCCTGCCTGTGCAGCCTTTACCTGCGGTGTGACCAACTCCCTAAACGTGTTATCCACGATGTGCTCAGCATCGCGAATGCTCCAGTATGTATCCATTCACAGCTCCAGCGCCGCAATGCGGTCTGTCAGTAACTGCAGCTGGATACACTTCCCGCACACATCGTCGTCAGGAACACAGGAAGTGTCCCTGATTTCCCACATATGCGCCTGCTTCTAGTCCTCCTAGGTGGTAGAGATCGCAGGTTTGGGAGGTGCTGCCGAAGAAGCCTTGGCGAATTGTTGCAGTGCATCTTTTATGCACTGCAGCCACGGTACACCGGTGGTGGAGGGAATGAATGTTTAAGCTGGTGGATGGGGTGCCAATCAAGCGGGTTGCTTTATACTGGATGGTGTCATGCTTCTTGAGTGTTGTTGGAGCTGCACTCATCCAGGCAAGTGGAGAGTGTTCCATCACACTCCTGACTTGTGCCTTGTAGATGGTGAAAAGGCTTTGGGGAGTCGGGAGGTGAGACACTTGCCGCACAATACCCAGCCTCTGACCTGCTCTTGTGGCCACAGTATTTATGTGGCTGGTCCAGTTAAATTTCTGGTCAATGGTGACCCCCAGGATATGGATGGTGGGGGATTCAGTGATGGTAATGCCATTGAAATGTCATGGGGAGGTGGTTAGACTGTCGTTTGTTGGAGATGGTCATTGCCTAAGACCTGTGTGGCAGGAATGTTACTTGTCACTTATCGGCCCAAGCCTGAATGTCGTCCAGGTCTTGCTGCATGCGGGCATGGACTGCTTCATTATCTGAGGAGTTGAGAATGGAACATGTTGGAAATGTTCTCACTGGAAAAGAGAAGGTTGAGAGTTGATATGATTGCTGATTTTAGGATTCTAAAGAGTAGATAATGTAGACCAGGGGTGTCAAACTCATTTTGTATGGTGGACCTGATTCGACATCCTAGCACTTGGCGTGGGCCACATTCAGCATGTTATTTGGACACACTGTGGGTAGAAATGGGTACTTGTCTCTCAAGTTGTTCATGCGTGCGGCCATGCAGTGATCTGAAAGGTCCCGTGCTGGCTGCTCACCAGTTTCCCCATTGTAAATACTGCGCCTGTGCAGAAAATTAAAGGGACCGCGCACTAAAAGAAACAGGCCACGCAGAACAAAGCGCAGCTTACATGGAACATTGGTTTATGGGTGTAAAATGGGTGCAATGTGTACCAATTTCTGGGCTCAAGGTCCTGCACCTAATCTGTGCCGGTGGCATGGCTGCTGCCATATTGGTCCTCAGTTTTTAGGTGGACCTGGCAGCTACCTGAACTCCCTGTTGAATAATGCAAAAAAGGGTCCTGTGCCTGTTTCAGGATCCTTCTGCAAAATGTGTAGAAAAACTAGGTGGAGCATATGCTGTGCAAGTCCTGACTAGTTTTTCCAGGTCTGCAGTGATTCTTGAGATGGAGTGGGAAGGGACGCGATGCTGTGGTGCGAAGTTTAAACGGCTGTTAGAAGCAGTGCTCAGGAGGTTAGTGTCTCATTCCAAGACACACACAAACCTTAAGCACAACACGTGAGCCAGATAAAACTATCACAGGCTGTACATTTGACACCCCTGATGTTAAACCATGACCAGCTGTTTCACCTTGTCCAGAACAAGAGAACCAGAGGACACGGCCTGCGCTTGAAGTGGGGTAAATTCAAAATTAACCTGCGGAAACATTATTTCAGTGAGCCGGTGGTCAATCTGTAGAACAATCTCCCTCGGGAGACTGTGGAAGTAGATGGTATTGATTCATTCAAATACAAATTAGATAGATTTCTTTCAGCAAATAAAAATTTGAGATACAGTATAGCAGTAATTTGAGACATGATGTGGGGAGTGTAGCATGCTTGGGAAGAACAGGTGACTTTGGACCTATGGTTCCCAAAGCGCTCCACCACTGGGGTTTGATCATCTGCCCTAATATCTCATGTGGCTCACTGTCAAATTTTTTCTGATAACGCTCCTGTGAAGCACCTTGGGATGTTTTACTACATTAAAGGTGCTATATAAATACAAGTTGTTGTTGTTTCAGCTAGATAACGTAACTACTGCATGTACCAACTACTACGTGTAACCTCAGGCAGTCTGACATATCTCAAGTATCCATAGGATCCACTTTTTAGCCTCTTGGCTTTCATTGTCTGTCTGCAATAATTCAAGGTCACACCTGGCCTGTGGAACTGCCTGAATCGGAACTGCCTGAATCAGACTGTTTCACGGGGCTGTCACAGTGAATCTAGACTTGAGTACAGTATTGCTGTTGGGACCACTTTAAATGGAGGTTGTACCTTGATGGTGATTGTTCTTGGTACATATAAAGAATTTTGAAATTTGGTTTTGTTTTAGGTCGTATCTTATGGAACTAGATCAGTCTGGTTCACTGATTTTTAAATTGCTAATGATTGCATCAATGCAAATAGGTTCCCTGTAATCTACATAAGATACTTTCTTGTGCATTATGAATATCTTCTTAAACTGCATATGTCTGGGAACCTGTAAAAGGAGTAGGCCATGTAGACACAATGGGCAGGATTTTCATTAGGCTGTGGAGGCGGGATTAGAGGCGTGTGGGGGTTAAAATCCTGAAATCGGGGGGGGGGGGGGGGCACGAACCCATCCCGCCCCCAACCCGCCTCCATGCCAGTTTCAAAGGAGGCGGGTACCCGACCCGCATTGGGACCCGCCTCCCCGAGGCGGGAATGGGGTTAGTGACAATTAACTGCCTGTTAACAGGTAGTTAACAGGCAGTTTTTAGTCTAATCCCTATTTTCATTGTTGAAATGGGGGATTCCCGATGGCTCCAAACCACGCCAAGTTAGCGAGGCTGGCCGTTGGGATGAAGGGCTTGAGATGTCCGGTGTTCAGGTGAGTGATGGGTGCATGAGTGCAGCGGTAAGTGTGTTTGGAGTGTTTAAAGTATTTAAAGAAGTATTACTTACATTTACATACCTTTACAGCCTTCCTTCCCTCAGGTCTCTGGAGTCCCTCATCTCACCGGCACAGAAAGCAGAATGGCCGCGATCTGTTAAAAGTTCCAGCATTCAGCTTTCTGTTCCAGGGAGATCTCTAAATCATCCTGAGAGGAAGGAATTAACTTGGAGTACATATTGTCAGTGTTTTACAGCTTCAAACAGCTGTGAAACGCTGATATTTCATCTGTCAAAAGGTCTTGACAGATGATATATCAATCTGTGACGTTGCCGGGTGGCCCTTAATTGGCCTGCTGAGCCCGCTGGGCGGGCTCAACAAGGTCAATTAAGTCAAAATCGTGTGGGTTGGCTCGAACTCGATGGAGGCACGGTGGCATAGTGGTTAGCACTGTTGCCTCACAGCGCCAGGGACCCGGGTTCGAATCCGGCCTCGGGTGACTGTCTGTGTGGAGTTTGCACATTCTCCCCGTGTTTGCGTGGGTTTCCTCCGGGTGCTCCGGTTTCCTCCCACAGTCCAAAGATGTGCGGGTTAGGTTGATTGGCTATGATAAATTGACCCTTAGTGTTAGGGGGATTAAATAGGTGGGGTTGCGGGGATAGGGTGGGATATGTGTTGATGTAGGGGTTACGGGGATCGGGTGGGATATGTGTCGGTGCAGGCTCGATGGGCCGAAATGGCCTCTATCTGCACTGTGGGGTTTCTGTTCTGTTCTGAGGCGGGACTACAACCCCGAAAGTTGTAATCCCGCCTCCTACTCGACGACTCAATGAAAATCCAGCCCAATGTATTCTCGGTAATCTTGTACAGTGTCTAACTGTATTTCAGTAGGACGCCTTTGTCAGTTTAGAAAGCTATTTACCGGCAAATACAGTTGCAAATCAAAAACCTGATTTGGCCTGAGATAAGCAGTGACTGAGACTTCCTAGTTGAGGGATAAGGCATGATGAGGTACACTGAATGTAGCAGAGGAAGGTTATGGCTCCCCTCCGTCGCGCGCGCATTCCCCCCTCCCCCACAGCCCCCCTCTCCTCCCCGTATGTTAGCCTGGATTATGTGCTCATGACCTTCTGACTCAAAGGCGAGAGTGCTACCACTAAGCCACGGCTGACACCTTCGTAATTGGTAATATACTAGAAAAAATTTAACACCCTGCCCATCCCATTCTTCCACAACACCTCCACCCAATACGTACTATCAAACTGCAGTACTCCCAGATCCCCAAATCATCTTAAATCCTACTCTCTCCCAAGAGTTCAGACTCCAGCTCCTCTAATACCATACTCCCCAATCCCACTAGTTATGCACTATCCCCATGCTTCCCAACCAGAGATCACACCATTGCTGCCGCATCACAATACCCACCACGATTGCAGCCATTTTTAGTTCTTTGCTGCAACATCACAAGAGATCTGCTGTTTTCAAAAATACTATTGGTATAACAAACCAGTACTTGTGTGCACATTTACCTGTCACCCTGTGTTCCCTCTGTAACATTTCGGTCACAAATTTATTCTAGACAAATTGCTTACAATTGATTTGGCTTGTGAAAATTTCTTTCAAAATTAATTCTTGAAAGTAGAACGGCAGTCGTTTGGGATATACTGAGAACCGGTTCCACCAATAAAAGATACTTTTATTAAGGCAGAAGTGGGACCTAATGCAGCAAATGATTTCGAACAAATCTTAACAATCGCACTTCAAAAAAAAAAAGAGAAAGCAAGCCAGGCATTTCATTCTGCGTTTTAACTTGCAGCCTGAAGAGCAGGTAAACTCTAATCTCTCTCTACACATTTCCCATTCCCAAACATCTGGTTGCCCTGCGTTGTGCTGTGTTGACTTGACAACAATTAGACTTTGTTCCTCACCATCCGAAGATATATTGGACATTATATGGTAGAACACTGAAAAGGCAGTCTTCATTGTCCATCCCTAATTGCGTTGAGGTCCTTAAGAGTCAACTATGTCGTGTGGAGCAGGAGCCACATGTAGGCCAGTCCGGGTAGAGTGCAGCAGCTTCCTTTCTCTGAAGGACGTGAAGGGATCAGTTGGGTTTTTACAAAATTCTTTCATGGTCATTTTTTCTGTTGCCAGTCCATAACTTGGCATGGTGGGATTTAATGTCACGATCCCTGGGTTGCTAGTTATATGGAGTTGGGTCACAGTGCAGTTACGTGGAGTTAGGTCTCATGACCTCATTGAAAGGCGAAACAGGCTCGAGGGACTAAGTGGCATACTCCTGTTCCTATGTTCCTAGTCCAATACCATAAGTGCTAGACTATATCTAATAAGTCGGAGGATATGCTATTTTATAATAATTTAGTGTTGTCAACAAAATATGACGTGAAATAAGTATGACACAGGAAGTGCACAGTATTCTGCAAAATAAAGTGGATTGGAAATTCGGAGAGTGTATGTTCATCTGCAGAATCCTTTAGTAGATTGATGCTGTAACTAGTTTTCTTATTTCTTCCCAGCTACTCTAACATACGACACCTTGAGGTTTGGCGATTTTGAAGACTTCCCAGAAACAACAGAGCCAGTTTGGATTTTAGGAACAAAATACAGTGCACTCACAGGTACTGGGGCACAATGCCTACAGGGAACTTGGGAGAAGAGTTGTCCGCAGGTCAAGCGGTTCTGGTATTCTGTTGGGGGGAGGGGGGTTGTTGCTGGGCTGACTCTGCAGCAGAGGGCTTGCTGTCAGGAGGCTGGGGAAGAAGCTGGGCCAAGGTAACCGCAAGTTACAATAGTCTTGCACCACTCAGCCAGAGGGAATGAATCTCAATTTCTCTCTTAAAACAGCCATTTAAAGGAGAAAGCAACTAACAGTACTTACCCTTAACTGTGTTGTAGTTTAACTTTTTTTATACAACAAGTTGAACCAGAAAAGCCCATTTGGTCCATTCAAGCTCATCACTACTACATCAACTAGCTTAGACCAGCAGCCAACTGCATTTTGAAAGCTCCTAATGTTTTTTTAATCTACTGACTTCCCTGGATAATTATTCCAAATGTTTTCACCCCTTTGAGTAAAGCATCTTTTTCTGATGCCTCTTTTTAAAAAAAATTTACTTTTCACTAATTAAAATTTATATCCCCTGACCCTAGTGGGCTTAGCTTGAAGTAATAGTCTGGCTTCACCTTATCATAGAATGATACAGCACAGAAGGAGGCCATTCAACCCATCGTGCCTGAGCCAGCTCTTTGGCAGAGCTATCCAGTTAGTCCCAGTCCCCTGCTCTTTCCCCATAGCCTGTTTTTAAAAAAAAACATTTCCCTTCAAGTATTTATCCAATTCTCTTTTGAATGTTAGTGTTGAATCTGCTTCTCGCACCCTTTCAGGCAGTGCATTACAGATCACAACAACTTGCTGCATAAAAAAGTTTTCTCATGTCGCCTCTGGTTCGTTTGCCAATTGCCTTAAATCTGTGTCCTCTGGTTACTGACCCTTCTGCCACTGGAAACAGTTTCTCATTATTTATTCTATCAAACCATTCATGATTTTGAACACCTCTATCAAATCTCCTCTTAACCACCTCTGCTCTAAGGAGAACAACCCCAGCTTCTCCAGTCTCTCCACATAACTGAAGTCCCTCATCTATGGTATCATTCTAGTAAATCCCTTGTGTACCCTCTCTAAAGCCTTGACATCCTTCCTAAAGTGTGGTGCCCAGAATTGGCCACAATACTCCAGCTGGGGCCGAACAAGTGTTTTATTAAGGTTTAGCATAATGTCCTTGCTTTTGTACTCTATGCCGCTATTATCAAAGCCAAGGATCCCGTATGATTTTTTAACAGCCTTCTCGACTTGTCCTGCCACCTTCAAAGATTTGTGTACTTACACCCCCAGGACTCTCTGTTCCTTCACCCCCTTTAAAATTGTAGCATTTAGTTTATATTGCCTCGTGAATCACTTCACACTTCTCTGTATTAAATTGCTTTCTGAAATAGTCTATATCGTAGGGAATTTCCATTTTATTTGTAATGTCCTCAAAGTAGTTGAGGTTTTTCAAGTAAGATCTACCCCTTGTAATTCCCAGCTGGCTCCTCCTTATTAAGCTGTTAGATAGGACTACTACAGCCTGTACCTCAGAATGGTTTCCATTATTTAACATTGGCTAATGATCCTTGTAGATACTACGTTTGTGTAGTAATGATCCTGCACTGTCTTTCCAGCACCCAATAAGTCTCCTAAAGTACCCTAGGATATATGCTATATGACTGAGGAATTTGTGGGTCTTCAGTCTCTGAACCTATCAAATACCCGCCACACTGATCCTGAGGGTATTTATTGTACTGCAACAATTGTATAGGGAGTTAGTATTTCCCCAGTTCTACTTTTTTCTTTGATTACTGTGTAATTTTTATCCATTATGTTTATCTCTAGTGCCCTTTTGCACCCTCAATATCTGTTATAGCTTGTTTAGCATTTCAATACACCTCCCAATATTCTTCCCCTCCCATTTCCCTCTGTTTTGTATTTTATTTATCCTCCTCCTTTGCATTTGAATTGTTCTAGTCAAAACAGTAAAAATGAGCAACTTCAACAAACTGTCACTAGATGTCAAAGCATTTCATATGTGAAATGCTTTTGAGATGTTCTGAGAGATGAGATAAATGCAAGTTAGAAACATAGAAGATAGGAGTAGGCCATTCAGCCCCTCAAGCCTGCTCCGCCATTCAATGAGATCATGGCTGATGATCCAAATTCAGTACCCTGTCCCTGCCTTCTCCCCATATCCCTTGATCCCTTTAGCCTTAAGAAATATATCCAACTCCTTCTTGAATATAATTAATGAACTGGCCTCCACCGCCCTCTGTGGCAGAGAATTCCACAGGTTCACCACTCTCTGGGTGAAGAAATTCCTCCTCATCTCAGTCCTAAATGGCATACCCCTTATCCTTAGACTATGACCCCTAGTTCTGGACTCGCCGGCCATCGGGAACATCCTTCCTGCATCTAGTCTGTCCAGGCCGGACAGAATTTTATAGGTTTCGATGAGATCCCCTCTCAATCTTCTAAACTCCAGTGAGTACAAGCCCAATCGACACAATCTCTCCTCATACGTTATTCCTGCCATCCCAGGTATCAGCCTGGTGAATCTTCGCTGCACTCCTTCCATGGCAAGAACATCCTTCCTCAGACAAGGTGACCAAAACTGCACACAATACTCAAGGTGCGGTCTCACCAAGGCCCTGTACAACTGCAGCAAGACATCCTTGTTTCTGTACTCGAACCCTCTTGCTATGAAGGCTAACATACCATTTCCCTTCTTAACTGCCTGCTGCACCTGCATGCTTACCTTCAGCGACTGGTGCACAAGAACGCCCAGGTCTCTTTGCACTTCCCCTTTTCCCAATCTATTGCCATTCAGATAAGAATCTGCCTTCCTGTTTTTGCCACCAAAGTGGATAACATCACATTTATCCACATTATAGTGCATTTGCCATGTTTCTGCCCAATCACCCAACCTGTCCAAATTGTACTGGAGTTTCATGACATCCTCCTCACAGCATACCCTCCCACCCGGCTTTGTGTCGTCTGCAAATTTGGAGATACTACATCCAATTCCCTCGTCCAGATCATTAATATATATTGTGAACAGCTGGGGTCCTAGGACCGATCCTTGCGGCCTTGCCCCCAATCCCATGTGCCTTAATTTTGCAAGCTAATCTCTTATGCGGGACCTTATCGAAAGCCTTCTGAAAGTCCAAATACACCACATCCACTGGTTCCCCCTTATCTATTTTACAAGTTACATCCTCAAAAAATTCCAGTAGATTAGCCAAGCACGATTTACCCTTTGTAAATCCATATTGACTTTGTCCGATCCCGTCACTGCTCTCCAAGTGCTCTGCTATTACATCTTTTATAATGGACTCTAGCATTTTCCCCACTACCGATGTCAGGCTTACCGGTCTATAATTCCCCGCTTTTTCTCGACCACCTTTTTTGAACAGTGGGGTTACATTAGCTACCCTCCAATCCATGGGTACTGTTCCAGAGTCTATCGACTTCTGGAAGATGACCAGCAATGCATCTACTATCTCCAGGGCCTCTTCCTTAAGTACCCTAGGATGTAGATTATCAGGCCCTGGGGATTTATCGGCCTTCAATCCCGTCAACTTCCCCAACACCATTTCCCTACAAATACTGATTTCTTTCAGTTCCTCCCTTTCATCAGACCCTATGTTCCCCGACATCTCTGGGAGGTTATTTGTGTCCTCCTTCGTGAAGACAGAACCAAAATATGTATTTAATTCTTTCATTTCTTTGTTCCCCATTATAAATTCCCTTGATTCTGACTGTAAGGGACCTACGCTTGACTTCACCAATCTTTTTCTCTTCACATATCTATAAAAGCTTTTACAGTCAGTTTTTATGTTTCCTGCAAGCTTACTTTCATAATCTATTTTCCCCATCTTAATTAATCCCTTTGTCCTCCTTTGAATCCTAAACTGCTCCCAATCCTCAGGTTTGCTGCTTTTTTTGGCCAATTTATATGTCCTGTCTTTGGATCTTATGTTATCCCTAATTTCCCGTGTTAGCCACGGTTGAGTCACCTTTTTTGATTTATTTTTATGCCAAACTGGGATAAACAAATCCTGTAGTTCATCCATGCGATCTTTGAATGTTTGCCATTGCCTATCCACCGTCAACCCTTTGAGTGACATTACCCAATCAATCCTACCCAACTCGTGTCTCATACCATCATAGTTCCCTTTTTTTAAATTCAGGACCTTAGTCTCTGAGTCAACTCCTTCACTCTTCATCTTAATGAAGAATTCTATCATATTATGATTGCTCCGACCCAAGGGGCCTTGCACAACAAGATTGCTAATTACTGTAATCCTTTCTCATTGCATAATACCCAGTCTAAGATGGCCTGATCCCTAGTTGGTTTCTCGACATATTGGTCCAGGAAACCATCCCGTATACACTCCAGGAATTCCTCCTCTACAGTATTGTTACTAATTTGGTTAGCCCAATCTATATGTAGATTAAAGTCACCCATGATGACTGCTGTGCCCTTATTGCACGCTTCTCTAATTTCCCTTTTAATGCCATCCCCAACCTCTGCATTACTGTTTGGGGGTCTATACACCACTCCCACTAATGTTTTCTGCCCTTTGGTATTTCTCAGTTCTACCCATACAGATTCCACATCATCACAGCTAATATCTTTCCTTACAATTGTGTTAATCCCCTCTTTAACCAGCAATGCTACCCCACCTCCTTTTCGTTTTTGCCTATCTTTCCTGAATATTGAATACCCCTGGATGTTGAGTTCCCAGCCTTGGTCCCCCTGGAGCCATGTTTCTGTAATTCCAATCATATCATATTCATTTACCTCTATTTGCGCTGCTAATTCATCCACCTTATTACGAATGCTCCTTGCATTAAGACACAAAGCCTTCAGGCTTGTTTTTTTAACGCTCTTAGACCTTTTAGAATTATTATTTACTGTGGCTATGTTTGTTTTAAACCCTTGATTTCTCTGATTGCCACCTTTGTTTTTCTCCTTCCTGTCTTTTGCGTCTATCCTTGTTTCCCTTTCCTTTGTCTCCCTGCTCAGGTTCCCAACCCCCTGCCATTTTAGTTTAAACCCTCCCCCACAGCACTAGCAAACACTCCCCCAAGGACATCGGTCCCGGTCCTGCCCAGGTGCAGACCGTCCGGTTTGTACTGGTCCCACCTCCCCCAGAACTGGTTCCAATATCCTAGGAATTTGAATCCCTCCCCCTTGCACCATTCCTCTAGCCACATATTCATTTGACGTATCCTTCTATTTCTACTCTGACTAGCACGTGGCACTGGTAGCAATCCTGAGATTACTACCTTTGAGGTCCTATTTTTTAACTTGCCTCCTAACTCCCTACATTCAGCTTTAGGACCTCATCCCGCTCTTTACCTATATCGTTGGTACCTATATGCACCACGACAACTGGCTGTTCACCCTCCCTTTCCAAAATTTTCTGCAGCTTCTCCGAGACATCCTTGACCCTTGCACCAGGGAGGCAACACACCATCCTGGAGTCTCGTTTGCTGCCGCAGAAACGCCTATCTATTCCCCTTACAATAGAATCCCCTATTACTATAGCACTACCCCTCTTTCCTCCCGTCCTGTGCAGCAGAGCCACCCCTGGTGCCAGGAGGTTGGCGGCTGCTGCCGCCTTCCCCTGTTAAGCCACCCCCCCCCCCCCCCCCCCCCCAAAAACAGTATCCAAAAACGGTATAACTGTTCGAGAGGGGGATGACCCCAGGGGATTCCTGCACTACCTGCCTGCGCCTAGTACTCTGCCTGATGGGCACCCATTCCCTTTCTCCCTGTGCAACCTTTACCTGCGGTGTGACCACCTCCCTGAACGTGCCATCCATGACTTCCTCAGCCTCGCGAATGCTCCAATATCTATCCATCCGCTGCTCCAGTGCCGCAATGCGGTCTGTCAGTAGCTTCAGCTGGACACAGTTCCCGCACACGTGGTCGTCAGGGACACAGGAAGTGTCCCTGATTTCCCACAGAGCGCAGGAGGAGCAAACTATGGGGCTGAGATGTCCTGACATGACTTACCCTTTACTTCCTTTAAATGAAGTTAAATTTTTGGTTACCAGCAGCCCCTGCTACACCTCAGAGCTTAGAAACTATTAACCACAGAGTTTAAGTTTGGAAAAAAAAAAGAAGAGAGAAATACTCACCAACCAGTTGGTTTGTTTTTATCCTTTTTTTTGTTTTATTACACTCCTGTGAAGCGCCTTGGGCCGTTTTACTACGTTAAAGGCGCTATATAAATACAAGTTATTTTTGCAATTACTTGTTTACCGTGCACATTTTCCTGGGGCTATATTACAGTTTTAAAAGTTGCCATTTTTCTTCAGCTGACCTGTTAGCAATGTCTCTCACTTAATTTCTTTATATTCATCCCTAATTACTCTCTTGAAATGATATACTTCTATCCTGGCTGGCCCCAATTGCCAGATGATGTGGAAGAGATTACATTGCCGTATGTCTGCAGAGGTTCCACTACTATGGATGCCATCTTGCAAGAAGCATAGGGGAACATAGGGTCTGATGAAAGGGTGGAACTGAAAGAAATCAGTATTTGTAGGGAAATGGTGTTAGGAAAATTGATGGGACTGAAGGCCGATAAATCCCCAGGGCCTGATAATCTACATCCCAGGGTACTTAAGGAAGTGGCCCTAGAAATAGTAGATGCATTGCTGGTCATCTTCCAGAATTCGATAGACTCTGGAACAGTA
Organism: Somniosus microcephalus; assembly: GCF_052327205.1. NCBI lineage: Eukaryota > Metazoa > Chordata > Chondrichthyes > Squaliformes > Somniosidae > Somniosus > Somniosus microcephalus. The sequence goes on along the minus strand of NC_140992.1, from coordinate 135,590,165 downwards.
CCCATGGATTGGAGGGTAGCTAATGTTACCCCACTATTCGAAAAAGGTGGTAGAGAGAAAACGGGGAATTACAGGCCGGTAAGCCTGACATCGGTAGTGGGGAAAATGCTAGAATCTATTCTAAAAGATGTAATAGCAGAGCACTTGGTAAGCAGTGACAGGATCGGACAAAGTCAACATGGATTTACAAAAGGTAAATCATGCTTGACTAATCTACTGGAATTTTTTGAGGATGTAACTGGTAAAATAGATAAGGGAGAACCAGTGGATGTGGTGTATTTGGACTTTCAGAAGGCTTTCGATAAGGTCCCGCATAAGAGATTAGCGTGCAAAATTAAGGCACATGGGATTGGGGGCAAGGTATTGACTTGGATAGAAAACTGGTTGGCGGACAGAAGGCAGAGAGTTGGAATAAACGGGTTGTTTTCCGAGTGGCAGGCAGTGACTAGTGGGGTACCGCAAGGATCGGTCCTAGGACCCCAGCTGTTCACAATATATATTAATGATCTGGACGAGGGAATTGGATGTAATATCTCCAAATTTGCAGACGACACAAAGCTGGGCGGGAGGGTAAGCTGCGAGGAGGATGTCGAGAAACTCCAGTACAATTTGGACAGGTTGGGTGATTGGGCAGAAACATGGCAAATGCACTATAATGTGGATAAATGTGAGGTTATCCACTTTGGTGGCAAAAACAGGAAGGCAGATTATTATTTGAATGGCAATAGATTGGGAGAAGGGGAAGTGCAAAGAGACCTGGGTGTTCTTGTGCACCAGTCGCTGAAGGTAAGCATGCAGGTGCAGCAGGCGGTTAAGAAGGGAAATGGTATGTTGGCCTTCGTAGCAAGAGGGTTCGAGTACAGGAACAAGGATGTCTTGCTACAGTTGTACAGGGCCTTGGTGAGACCGCACCTTGAGTATTGTGTGCAGTTTTGGTTGCCTTACCTGAGGAAGGTCGTTCTTGCCATGGAAGGAGTGCAGCGAAGATTCACCAGGCTGATACCTGGGATGGCAGGAATGACGTATGAGGAGAGATTGCGTCGATTGGGCTTATACTCACTGGAGTTTAGAAGATTGAGAGGGGATCTCATCGAAACCTATAAAATTCTGTCAGGCCTGGACAGACTAGATGCAGGAAGGATGCTTATGATGGCCGGCGAGTCCAGAACCAGGGGTCATAGTCTAAGGATAAGGGGTAAGCCATTTAGGACTGAAATGAGGAGGAATTTCTTCACCCAGAGAGTGGTGAACCTGTGGAATTCTCCGCCACAGAGGACGGTGGAGGCCAGTTCATTAAATATATTCAAGAAAGAATTGGATATATTTCTTAAGGCTAAAGGGATCAAGGGATATGGGGAGAAGGCAGGGACAGGGTAGTGAATTTGGATGATCAGCCATGATCTCATTGAATGGCGGAGCAGGCTCGAAGGGCTGAATGGCCTACTCCTGCTCCTATCTTCTATGTTTCTATGTTTAGATGCGAGTTCTCCCAGGGGAACTCACAAAATACTGTGTCAAACAGTCTTGTAGCACATTTACTTGTGCTTTTTCTTTTGCATACTTCTCTTTGGGCATTATGTTTAAATTGGTTGAAGTCATCAATTATTACTACCTTATCTTTCCATAACCTTATCTCCTTGCCCTCTTCATTTACCTGCTTTGGGTCTGTAGCAGTTCTCGGTTATCAGCCCTGTCCTCCGCCAGCATCTCTGCTCAAGTCAGGCAGTTTCATTTTTTTCCCCTTCCCCGAGATGTTATTTCAACTTCCTGTAAACTTTTCCTAAACAGGAGCAATTTGTTTTCTAACTAATGAGATGTGCTGTTGAGATGGAGATTGCGCTGGAGCATGCACGCTTCTGAACATTATTGCCAGTGGTCCATTTCCGGCTGGTTAGTAAGATTTGTAATCTTCATTTCTACTGAGCTTTTTCTGTATTGAGTGTCTGTTTCAAACTTGCACTAGTCCCTCCCTTTCCCCCCCCCCCCCCCAAAGCCCAGGACACCATTGGAATAGTATACAAAGCCCAGTCCCAGTAATGTTACCTCAAGAAGCAAGGAATCATCTCTACCCTCCTTTTATCTGTCTTCTCCTGAAGGCATTAACATGCTGAGGTATGGTTCCATGAGTAGCAGTGGCCCTCTGTTACCTTGCCTCAGTGGCTGTTCCACCATGTATCTGTAAAGTTATGGTGTGGAGATGCCGGAGTTGGACTGGGGTGGACAAATGTAAGAAGTCACACAAGACCAGGACGGCCCCATGAGGACGGCCTCAACCGAGATCTTGGGTTCATGTCACGCTACATGTAACCCCACCTGACGCAGGGTCATCCAGACTCGAGTCGACATTGGCTTGTTCTCTCTACACAGATGCGGCCAGACCTGCTGTGATTTCCAGCAAAAAAAATGTTTTTTGTCTTTTTTTGTTTTTCATACAGACCCCAGCATCTGCAATATTTGACCCCTTGTGACCCCACCTCATTGTTCTTTGATGTGATGTTTTCCTGACTGACCTGTTTGGACACCATTCACACCTTTGATTGCTGTGATTATCTCTCTGCCGAGGTGTGATAAATGGCAGTTGGAAACATTACCTGTAAACATCTGACATGATTCTCTGACTATATAAGCTGTGTCTTTATGCACTTCTCCACTTCACCTGATGAAGGAGCAGCGCTACGAAAGCTTGTGATTTCAAATAAAGCTGTTGGACTATAATCTGGTGTTGTGTGACTTCTTACATCTGTAAAGTTAGTATTGGCTGCATGTTCCCACCGAAGTCTTTAAAATGTTAAATAGTTTATATACGAATGTAAGCCAAGATCATGGCTTTATAAATTTAGATATTGAAAAGTAGATTTAAAACAGGTATGAGGGAGAATATCTGTACTCAGTGATAAATGTTTGGACAATCTGGCAAACTGTAGTAGGGAAAATATTATGGCTGTTAAAAACACAGTTGGACAGAGAATTGGTGTGCTGAAGGGATGAGCTCAGTAGGCCCAGTGGTCTTTCTCATTCTTGACTTTTATATTATGATGTAAGAACATAAGAAATAGGAGCAGGAGTAGGCCATCCGGCCCTTCGAGCCTGCTCCGCCATTCAATGAGATCATGGCTGATCTTCTGCCTCAAGTCCATTCACCGGCCCTATCGTCATATCCCTTGATGACCTTACTAGTCAGAAATCTATCGACTTCTGTTTTGAATATACCCAATGACTGAGCCTCCACAGACCTCTGGGGTAGAGAATTCCAAAGATTCACCACCCTCTGAAGAAATTTCTTCTCATCTGTCCTGAATGGCCTACCCTTTATCCTGAGGTTGTGGCCCCTGGTTCTAGATCCCCCAGCCAAGGGAAACATTCTCCCAGCATCCACCCTATCAAGCCCTGTAATAATTTTGTATGCTTCAATGAGATCCCCTCTCATTCTTCTGAATTCAAGAGAATACAGGCCTAGTTTACTCAATCTCTTCTCATACGACAGTCCCGCCATCCCAGGAATCAATCTCGTGAACCTTCATTGCACTCCCTCTATGGCAAGTATATCCTTCCTTAAGTATGTCCACATGTACTTATAGCAAGACTTGCTGAATAGAGGTTTATTTGTTTTGTTGGCCTTGTAATGGTGAATAATTGAGGCACAAAATATAAACCTCCACTCTAATTCTTATCCCAGGCTACACTTGTATGCATTATTCCTCTGTCTCAGCCATATAAATTTGAACATGCTTTAATTGCACTGCTAAATCAAAAAAAAATTTGTCTGCATAAGTAAAGTAGCTGAAACAGTCTTCCCTCTCGGGTTAATGTAAAAGATCCCATGGCACTATTTCGAAGAAGAGCAGGGGAGCAAAATTGCTGTTTGTGGGACTTTGTGCGCATATTGGCTGTCATGTTGCCTACAAAACAGTGACTACATTTCAAAATTGGCTGTGTAGTGCTTTGGGATGTCCTGAGGGAATGAAAGGTGCTAGATTAGTACAAAGTCTTTTTTCTTTCTTTAAATCCAGTCCTACAGCCAGACTGCAGTACAGAAGCCAATGAGCGCTGATCTTTTTACCTCTTTATTGTGCGTTTGTTCTTTTTTTCCTCTAGATAAAGATGAGATTTTTGCAGACGTCACTTCACGACTCTGGTTTACATACAGAAAGAATTTCTCTCCTATTGGTAGGTGTTTATTACCTGTCTTTCACAGCTGAAATTCATTGGATTTTAAAACAGTCTTGCACTTCCTTCCTTTAAGGAGTGTTCTACACATGAAGGGTGCATAGTTTGGAGATTGAGCGTCACTTAAATCAGAACAAACTGGCAATGTTGTGACAATAGCTCAGCTTTTAGGTTTTGGAACGTACCCATTGTTAGAGCAGTGAATAACCTGGAGTGAACTACAGGTTGGAATCTAAGGGCGTGATCTTGCTAGCCCTGGGGAGGCGGGTTTGGAGGTGGGACTGCTGGGAAAATGGCAGAATCTGGGGGCGGGTACCCATCCCAACCCGCCTCCGTGCCATCTTCCCAGGAGGCGGGTAGCCGACCCGTGCCAGGTTCCGTCTCCTTGGAGGCGGGAAGAGGATTACAGCCACTTAACTGCCTGTTAACAGGCAGATAAGAGGATTATCCCCATTTTGAGCCCCTGAAGTGTGGGCTTACCGATGGCACCGAACCCCGCCAAGGTCACCGAGGCGAGCAGTGGGTCTGCGGGGGTCGGAGGGGTGCAAAAGTGCGCTGTGAAAGGTAAGTGATGGGTGCAAGTGTGGAGTGGTAAGTATGTGAGGTGAGTGGGAAGTGATAGAAAATGTTTACTTACCTTTGTTTCTTCCTGCAGGCTTCAAACGTTGGGTATGCGGAGAGTCTTGCACCTCCGCGGCAGAGATGGCAGAATGGCTACTGCATTCTCCAATGCAACAGCCATCTAATTTCTGCTAAAGAAAGAAGTTTGATGAGCCTTGAACACACAAATTCATCAAACTACAGAGAATGTCAGGGTTTGACAGCTTCACAGAGCTGTCAAACGATGACAATTTTTTTGACAGCTGAAACGTCATAAGCTGACGTTCTCTGTAACCAGCTTTCCCTTAATTGGCCTGCTAAACCCGCTGAGCAGGGTAACAAGGTCAATCAAGGGAAAATAGAGTGGGTTGGCCAGAAGTTGGAGGCGGGACTAAAACCCGACAAGTGGGAGTCCCGCCTCCAAAAGCTTCCCATTGGCAAAATCGCCCCCTAATAATCAGGTTCAGAATAGATATTTCACAATAACATGATAAAACCTTTGTGTGCTTCATTTATCCTCATTAATATTTTTATACATAGAATTTACAGCACATGACTTAAATGAAAGAATAGAGAACTGTATATCTAAGTTAGGTGGCACAGTAAATCATGTAGATGGGAGCAGAAAGTTGCAAAGGGACATTCATAGATAGAAACATAGAATGGTTGCAGCACAGAAGGAGGCCATTCGGCCTGTCGAGCCCGTGCTGGCTCTCAGCTAGTCCCACTCCCCCGCCCTTTCCCTGTAGCCATGCAAATTTATTTCCTTCAGATACTTATCCATTTCCCCTTTGAAAGCCGTGATTGAATCTGCCTCCACCACCCTTTCAGGCAGTGTATTCCAGATCCTAACCACGCTGTGTAAAAAAGATTTTTCTTGCGTCGCCTTTGGTTCTTTTGCCAATCACCTTAAATCTGTGTCCTCTGGTTCTCGACCCTTCCGCCAATGGGAACAGTTTCTCTCTATCTACTCTGTCCAGACCCCTCATGATTTTGAACACCTCTATCAAATCTCCTCTCAATCTTCTCTGCTCCAAGGAGAACAACTCCAGCTTCTCCAATCTATCAACGTAACTGAAGTCTCTAATTCCTGGAATCATTCTCACAAATCTTTTCTGCACCCCCTCTAAGGTCTTCACCAGAATTGGACACAGTACTCCAGTTGGGGCCAAACCAGTGTTTTATTCAGGTTCACCATAATTTCCACACTTTTGTACTCTATACCTCTATTCATGGAGCCCAGGATCCCGTAAGCCTTTTTAACTGCTTTCTCAACCTGCCCTGCCACCTTCAACAATCTGTGTACACATACCCCCAGATGTCTCTCTTCGTGCACCCCCTTTAGGATTGTACCATTTAGTTTACATGTCCTCTCCTCATTCTTTCTACCAAAATGTATCGCTTCACACTTTTCTGCGTTAAATTTCATCTGCCACATGTCCGCCCATTTCATCAGCCTGTCTGTGTTCCTGAAGGTGTCTCACTCTCCTCCTTACTGTTCACTATACTTCCAAGTTTTGTGTCATCTGCAAATTTTGAAATTTTGCCCTGTGCACCTATGTCCAAGTAGAACCAACCCCTGGGGAACACCACTGTGTATACTTTCCTCCAGTCCGAAAAACTACCGTTCACCACTACTCTCTGTTTCCCATCACTTAGCCAATTCCATATCCATACTGCCGCTGTCCCTTTTATTCCATGGGCTTCAACTTTGCTGGCAAGTCTATTATGTGGCACTTTGTCGAATGCCTTTTGGAAATAAGTCAACTGCATTACCCTCATCAACCCTCTCTCTTACCTCATCAAAGAACTCAATCAAGTTAGTTAAACACAATTTGCCTTTAACAAATCTGTGCTGGCTTTCCTTAATTAATCCATACTTGTCCAAGTGACTTAAATTTGTCCCTGATTACTGTTTCTAAAAGCTTCCCCACTACCGAGGTCAAACTGACTGGCCTGTAGTTGTTGGATTTATCTTTACACCATTTCTGAACAATGGTGTAACATTTGCAATTCTCCATTCCTCTGGCACCACCCCCCGTATCTATGGAGGATTGGAATATTATGGCCAGTAGTTCTGTGATTTCCTCCCTCAATTCCCTCAGCATCCTTGGATGCATCCCATCTGCTCCTGGTGATTTATCTACTTCAAGTACAGCCAGCCTTTCTAATACCTCCTCTTTATCAATTTTTATCCTTTTATTCATACTTAGCCAAAGCTAAAGGTTAATGTGGGAGAGTCCAGAACACAGAGAAATAACCTTAAAATTAGAGCCAGGCCATTCAGGGGTGATTGTAGGAAAGCACTTCTTCACATAAAGGTAGAGGAAATCTGGAGCATACTTTTCCCCCAAAAAGCTGTTGAGGCTGGGGGTCATTTGAAAATTTCAAAACTGAGATTGATAGATTTTTGTTAGGCAAGGGTATTAAGAGCTATGAAACCAAGACGGGTAAATGGAATTAAGATACAGATTGGCCATGATCTAATTGAATGGTGGAACAGGCTCGAGGGGCTGACTAGCCTCCTCCTTTTCCTATGTTCCAGAAACAAGCCATTCAGCTCAACTGGTCTGTGCTGGTGTTTATACTCCCCACGAGCCTCCTCCCACCCTACTTCATCTCACCCTATCAGCATAACCTTCTATTCCTTTCTTCCCCCTGCACTTATCTAGCTTCCCCTTCAATGTATCTATGCTATTCGCCTCAACTACTCCATGTGGTAGCAAGTTTCACATTCTAACCACTCTCTGGGTAAAGAAGTTTCTCCTGAATTCCTTATTGGATTTATTAGTGGCTATCTTATATTTATGGCCCCTAGCTTTGGATTCCCCACAAGTGGAAACATTTTCACTACGTCTACCCTGTCAAACCCCTTCATAATTTTAAGGACCTCTATCAGCTCACCCCTCAGCCTTCTCTTATAGAGAAAGGAGCCCCATCCTCGGTCTCTGTCAAAAGCCTGGGTTTGATGTTTATATTTTGACCCAGAGCAATCAGTCCATTAACTTCAATGATGCTGCAATCTGAGCATGTCTATGTAAAGTTCCTCACCATGTATGAGTAGGATTTTGTTCGTGTTTGTCCTATGAAAGGATTTCTTTTCTTCCTTGCTATTTCCCTTTTCTTTCTATTCCCTTTTCTTTTTGTCCCCTTTACCAAAACACACTGGAGAACAATTTTTTTTTCTTCAGTTATTGTTTATTATTGTCTGCTGAGTTAAACTACTGAAACGATACCTTGGAGAAAGCCAGACAAGCACAGCTATCCTTTCTTTTATTCATACTTGGCCAAAGCTCCAAATATTTATGTTCTCTGTGAAATGTCCTTGTCGTCTTCATTTTCATGACACTATAGTTAAGAAGTGTTCACTTTTCAGTTACATGAATACGGTGTTAAGAACATAATTTCTGAGGTGCGTTTTATGATCTTTCCAACTGACAGTAACATTGGTGTGACTGTGTACTTGAGAGACAGATTTGGTTGCAGTTCTACTTTGGAAAAACACTACAGATGGATTTAGAAAGGGTTCAGAGAGGATAGATTGACTCCAGGCTTCAGGGGACTAAATTATGAAGTAAGGTTTTGTTGGTATCTCTGTAATCTCCTCCAGCCCAAAACCCTCAGAGCACTGCATTCCTCAAACTCTAGCCTCTTGTCCACCACCCCACCCCCCACCTTTCCGCAACCCACCATTGGTCGTCTAGACCCTATGTTCTGGAATTTCCTCCCTAAACACTTCCACCTCTCTGTCTCCTCCTTTTAAGACCCTCCTTAAAACTTACCTCTTCGACCAAGCACCTGTCCTAGTGTGTCTTCCTTTGGCTCAGTGTCAGTTTTTGTCTGATTGCGCACCCGTGAAGCATCTTGGGATATTTTACTATGTTAAATGCGCTATATAAATGCAAGTTGTTGTAATATGATATGGGTTTCAAAATAATGAAAGGTAGAAGTAATCAAGCTGTGTATCATTGACCACAGGCATTGGACTCGAGCACAAGAAGTAACAAATTCACAAGCCTGGAGCTAGATTAGCAAGTAGAGTTCTCGGTTAGTGGATATGTTAATAAATGATAAATTGTTAATTCACACCTTTAACAAGCAGTTGGAAAATATCTGTTCAAAAGGATGAGTGAGGGGTATAGATGTTTTAACAATGCTTGACTTCATTCAGGGGAGGTATGTAAAGTAGCATAGTGTTCCCGAAAGTAGGGCAAATCGGGTTCTGGGGTGCATCCGGACAGCATTGGATGACATGTCAGAAACCACTATACTGACACTGCACAGGTCAGTGGTGCGGCAAACCCTCGGATTATGCTGCTCACTAGAATTGTTGGCATAGTAATGTGGGGAAGGGGCATGATTATGATATGTCTATCCCTTGTGCCAGGTTGTAAATATTAACTGCTGCATTCTTTGGTGTGGACAGGAGGCACAGGACCCACCTCTGATAATGGCTGGGGCTGTATGTTGCGATGTGGACAAATGATCTTTGCCCAGGCTCTCATCTGCAGACATTTGGGTCGAGGTGAGTTCCGTGAGCTGATTTGGGCCTCTGATTAGCTATGTTCAGGCCTTGTGTCTGAACTATTTGGGTGGGGGAGCTAAGGACTATGTATGGTGGGAAATAAATTGTTTCATCGCTTTGTGTCCCAGTCAAGTATGCCGAGTAAATGGGGTTGGAATTTTGGACATGGGCCCTAAAATTCAACATTGTCTTTGTCAATCCATAAAGGTAAACCATGTGGAGGGTCGCTACCTTCCGGATTCCCGCATCCGCCCGCTGCAGTTTTGGAGAGTTGGAAATACCATAGTTTTCCTGCTCATTCAGAAGCTGTTTCCTGCTATTGTCAGTACAATTTGTGCTTTCTAATTTCCATTTTTGTCTTAATTTCCTTCCTTTTCTCTTTCTTTGCAGACTGGAGATGGGTAAATGGGAAGCAGCAAAGGGATGAATATTACAACGTATTAAATGCTTTTCTTGACAAAAAGGACAGCTACTACTCCATTCATCAGATAGGTGAGCTCTCTGCCACAGCTGTGTTACACCTAGAAATACATAGAAGTTGCAGCATGGAAACAGATCATTCGGCCCAGCCAGTCCGTGTTGGCATTTACCTACCCTGTTCCCTTCATTCCCTTTTCATTCATCCAATCTAACCTGGAATGTTGACACAGTTTCTGCCTCAACCACTAAGCCTGGATGTGAATTACACATTCGCAACTGTGTGTGATGAAGTTTCTCCTGCCCTCTTCTAAATCTCTCTTATTTAATCTTGTATCTATGGCCCCTCCTAGTTGAGGGATCAACTACTAGAAACAAGGTGCTTCTATGTACTTTGTCCCATCCTTGCATAAATTTAAACATTTCTATCGTATCTAATGAAGAAAAGCCCCAATTTTTCAAGTCTTTCTTCGTACAGTCCCCACCATTTATAGCAGGCGCAAGTGTGCAAATACAATTTGCCTGCAATACGCGATGGCCGATATATGATTTATTCAGGTGCACCGGTAGCACGATCCTGTGGATGGTTTATCCCAATCATGTCTGTCGTCCTCCGGCAGCGCTGCTTGTAGCGATGACTGAAGATTTGCAGCTGTCCCACACCCCTGTTCCGGAGGAGTATGCTCACAAAAGCCCGCAGCCATGATCTCCGTAGTCAGATCATGCCGACTGAGCGCACTGTTGATGAACCAGCGCCCGACAGGCTTACAGCATAGTTATCGATGCAGATTAAAATATAAATACCGAGATTTAATCTTGTATTTTATTACAACTCTGTGCTCGGCTCGATTCGCCCCAGCACCCTTTCCCTGCACGATTCGCTCAGAGTCTATAACATGGTAGCAAGAGAGGACCGTTAAAATGTTTGCAGACAGGAGCAGGATTCATACAGTAATGACAGAAGAAGACATCAAGAGAACTGCCCCTCAGCTGAACTACTGCAGCTTACAATATTTATTGGGATTTGGGTAAAGAACAGGTCCATTGCATTAGAGCAGGGAGGCAGTTCTGTGCTAAGTTGATTAAACATTATGGCCTAGAAATTCAGTGGCCTGCGCCACCAGTTTGCGCCCAAAGAGGGCACTCAGTGGCTTTTGCGCCACTGGCCACACCTACTGCGATATTTAGCGGGGCGCTAATGGCGGTGTTAGCCTGTAGCGCTGCGCCGCCACCGATGACGTCATCGGTGTGCGCAGCGCCCCGCTATCGCCCCGATGGCCATATTTGGTCGCGCCGGCCGCAAATAGCGACCGGTACACAGGGGCCTACCTGTGGCGCTAGTTAAGGTGGAGGTGCGGCCGGCCGCTTTTTCGGCGCCCGCCTGCCCGCACCTCCGTCCCCGGCCTCCTACACCCCCCCCCCCCCCCCCGCGGCATTGCCGGCTGTTTCCCGAGAGCCCGGCACTTCCCCTTGGTGCCGGGCTCATTTGCCGGCACTCGCGAGCGGGGATCGCGCTGTTGCAGGCACCTCCCCCTTAACAGTGGGAGGAAGGCCTGCAGTACCGCAGCCTGCCGTGCCACAGCGGGTGGCGCTGCGGCCCTTAGCACGCCGATATTCAGCTTCAGCGCCCCAAGCGGGGCGCGGGAAGCCTCGTTTAGCGGCCTGCTTCCATTTGGGGCGCAGAAACTGAATATCCGGATGGCGCAAGTGGCTCCGCACGCAGCGGTAATTCCGGCGAGCTTGGCGCCCCAAACTGAATTTTTAGCCCTATCAATTTAAGCTTTCTGTTTCCATTATCAATTTAAGTTAGCACCATAATTAATACTTTCCCTTGGCATTGGCTCTGGGAGTTACATAATCGATGTGAAAAGAGTAACAATTAGAGTTTGATCAGATGTGCGTGATTGGTGGGCAAGTAAGCACAGCTGTTTCTGCCCGAAATAAATGGAGCTCTTGAGACGCTATCACTGGCAACTTTCAAATTGATGTTAATGCAAATGGCTAATCGTTATCGCTTTTTGGCCGATTATATAAGCGACTTCCCATTCGCAGAGTGGGTGCGGGGCCCGCACGGCACTGCCGCCCCCACTGGGAAGGGGAGTGGGCTCTCTTGTGGGTGAGTCCAGAACAAGGGGGCATAAATGTAAAATATCCACGACCCGATCAAATAAAGAATTCAGGAGGATTTCCTTTGCACAGAGAGTGGTGAGAATGTGGAACTCGCTGCCATATGGAGAGGTTGAAGCAGAAAGCATTGATGCATTTAAGGAGAAGATTGATGCATACATGAGTGAGAAGGGAATAGAGGGGTACGGGGGCAGGGTGGGAAGAGGTAATTCGAGTAGGAGGAGGCTCCTGTGAAGAATAAACACCGGCATAGACCAGTTGGGCCGAAGGGCCTGTTTCTGTGCAATGTAATTCTAAGTAAACTTGCCCTCCCTCAGAAGGGCCCTTACTGCCTGCCCCTATTGCACGCATCATGTGCACACTTGAACTCATTCTGGAACTTACCTTCCTAGCAATGTGATTTCTGCTCTTGCACTTTGTCTTCTATTTATCCATCTAAATTGCCTTTGTCCATTCTTCCCCACAAGCAACAAGAGAAAGGTAGAACAAAAGCAAAATACTGCGGACGCTGGAAATCTGAAATAAAACAGAAAATGCTGGAAACACTCAGCAGGTCAGGCAGCATCTGTGGAGAGAGAGAAACAGAGTTAACATTTAAGGTCTCCACAGATGCTGCCTGACCTGAGTATTTCTAGCATTTTCTGTTTTTATTTAAGAGAAAGGTAGCGTTGTCTGAAACCAGGCCTGCTTGAGAATGATCACAGCTGAGTATATTGTCAGAGTGGGCTCTTAATCAGACTTGAAGCAGAACCGTGCCAAACTCAAGAAATGATGCAGTAAACTTGACGTGAGGGTGTACTGTGTCTGTCAAAATGGAACACTGTGGTTTATACCATGTGGAAAAGTGCCTATTACACACCATCCTACAGAAACACTGCAGCTTAACAGGCATTGGATGAATCAGAATTCACAGCCAGTTCATGTTGGTGGGATAGATGGAAAATGGGTCTGTCATTGTGTAGATTCAATCGTGGCGAGGTGCAAATGCAGGAAGGAGCACCTTCCAATTCTAGAGTGCGGCAGTGCCAGGAAGATGAGTACAGTACTGGATTCATCAGGATTACTAGGGCAGGGCAGGGCCCTGTAACGGGGGATCAAAGGTGGAGTGGTTTACAAGCTACACTTGAAATGCTGAATTGGGTCAGAGCCGTAAATCCATTTGGAGTCATCCACTGACATCTGTAGTACTGTGGGAGAGGTTGGTTATCAGGAAGGATGTGTAGATTGAGAGTTTGCTTCTGGGAAAGGATAACTATTGTAATTGTGTTTCCTTTATCTTGAACTAGCTCAAATGGGAGTCGGAGAAGGAAAGTCGATTGGACAGTGGTACGGTCCAAACACTGCAGCACAAGTATTGAAGTGAGTATGAATCACGGCAACCGCAGCATGAGTGAGTCTGGCCAACCTTGTGAGTGAGAACAAGAACAGCTTTCTGGAACTAATCTCTTTATACTATGTGCAAAGGTATTTTATCTTTTGCATATATATAAATTTTTATAAAGTATCTCTCTGCACATGTCTGTTTCCTGAGCCCCTGGTCACAGCTACCCTTCTGATTGATCACTATCTAGCAGATACATAGCAAAAACTAGTCTGGTCAGAGATTCAGTATTTGACTGCTGCCTTGTCCTGTGGACGTGTGATCCACTTGCAGAGCCAGCTCGAGTGTCCCCAGGACCTGAGTTCCAGCATGACATGGGCATTTCAAACTTGGACTGTGAATCTGCTCATGCACTCATGATGCCCCACTGGATCTCGTACCCAAAGCTTGACACATCAGGCCCAAACCAAGAAGGCGTCAATTCCATTTCATCAGAGGAGTGACTGTACGCCACTCTCATAGTCCTAAAGGCGCACACATAGCAGCTCGACAAGATGAGGTCTGGGATTGTGTGTCTGTTTGTATAGTTAAGGTACTTTTTAAAGAATTGAAAAGATTGAACAAAATGTCCAATGCAGACTCTCCTACACTACAGAAGGCACCTGCCTAACATCCGCCAATTCTGTTTGAAGCTCTGTCAAATGATGAAGTTCCCCAGTAGCCCAATCTCTGTGCAGTGCCAGTCACTGGGCCACGCTCTCTCTCCTCGTCTGCTCCCAACCCCACCCCGCTCTGTCCCGTCCAGTGTGATGCTTTTCCCTGGCTCCTTCCTGAAACTATTGCTTCGACCTGGGAGTTCACTCTCTCATTTATTGCAGTCAAGAATTCTTGATCTTGCAATAGTTTTGACAATGAGGAATTCTCACCCACAGCATGAAGCAGTGCCTTCTCTGGAATGAAGGGGAAGTTTCAGGTAGGGGCTAGGACCAGGATTGTTTTGGCAGCTTATGTTGGAAGTTTTGTTGCATCAGTAATGGGTGCAATATTGAGCTACTAATTTAACTGTGCACAGAAACACCCTTGAAATGAAATTTAATCTGCTGACCAGTCAAAATACATAGATCATCCTTTGAATGACAAATATATAAAGTGCTGCGCATTAATATTACTTTTCTACTTAATTTCTTTATTGCAAATCAATTTTTTATTTAAAGTGGATTGACTTTGTGGTAACTGCCTGCAGAATTTATTACCAGCAGATCTTCTGCGCATTGCTCATGGTGAGTAGGAGGATATGTTTTATCAAAATTAGAATGTTTTTCAAGTGTGATGAAACACTAACAGTACACGCAAATGTGATCCATATAGAAAGGTGTACGGTATTTGGGATTAGTCGCTATATGAAGCAGGCAGGTGTGAGGAGAAAAGAGATTGGGTGGTGGGAAAAATATTGGTTACAGAAGTAGGAAAAAAAAGATTCTGGCAGGAATTCCCACCCTAGTCAGGTTGGACCTTTTCCCAGGCTGCACCGCTAAAGAATTGGCACTTTCTGTCAGACCACTGTTCATCCTGGGCCACACCGATCAGTTCAATTACGGGTACGGTAGCATAGTGGTTATGTTACTGGACTAGTAATCCAGAGGCCTGGACTAATGATCCAGAGATGTGAGTTCAAATCCCATCACGGCAGCTGGAGGGAAGGTCATTGATGAAGCAGCTGAAGATGGTTGGGCCTAGGACATTGCCCTGAGGAACTCCTGCAGTGATGTCCTGGGGCTATGGTGATTGACCTTCAACCACCACAACCATCTTCCTTTGGGCTAGGTATGACTCCAGCCATTGGAGAGTCCCCCCCAATTCCAATTGACTTCAGTTTTACTAGGCCTCCTTGATGCCACACTCGGTCAAATGCTGCCTTGATATCAAGGGCAGTCATTCCCCCCTCGCCTCTGGAATTCAGCTCCTTTGTCCATGTTTAGACCAAGGCTGTAATGAGGTCGAGAGCCGAGTGGTCTTGGCGGAACCCAAACTGGGCATCAGTGAGCAGGTTATTGCTGAGTAAGTGCCGCTTGATAGCACTGTCGATGACACCTTCCATCACTTTGCTGATGATTGAGAGTAGACTGATGGCAATTGGCCAGATTGGATTTGTCCTGTTTTTTGTGGACAGGACATACCTGGGCAGTTTTCCACATGTCGGAGAGATGCCAGTGTTGTAGCTGTACTGGAACAGCTTGGCTAGAAGTACGGTTAGTTCTGGAGCACAAGTCTTCAGCATGAAAGCCGGGATGTTGTCAGGGCCCATAGCCTTTGCTGTATCCAGTGCGCTCAGCTGTTTCTTCATATCACGTGGAGTGAATCGAATTGGCTGAAGACTGGCTTCTGTGATGGTGGGGACCTCGGGAGTGGGCCGATATGGATCATCCACTCAACACTTCTGGCTGAAAATGATTGCAAACCCTTCAGCCTTGTCTTTTGCACTCGTGCTGGGCTCCTCCATCATTGAGGATGGGTATGTTCATGGAGCCTCCACCTCCTGTTAGTTGTTTAATTCTCCACCACCATTCACGACTAGATGTGGCAGGACTGCAGAGCTTTGATCTAACCTGTTGGTTGTGGAATCGCTTAGCCCTGTCTACGGCATGCTGGTTCTGCTGTTTAGCATGCATGTCGTTCTGTCTTGCAGCATCCCCAGGTTGGCACCTCATTTTTAGGTATGCCTGGTGCTGCTCCTGGCATGCTCTTCTGCACTCCTTATTCAACCAGGGTTGGTCCCATGACTTGATGGTAATGGTGGAGTGAGGGATATGCCAGGCCATGAGGTTACAGATTGTGGTGGAATACAATTCTGCTGCTGCTGATGGCCCATGGCACCTCATGGATGCCCAGTTTTGAGCTGCTAGATCTGTTCTGAATCTATCCCATTTAGCACGGTGGTAGTGCCACACAACACGATGGTCAGTGTGAAGACAGGACTTCGTCTCTACGAGGACTGTGCAGTGGTCACTGCTACCAATGCTATTATGGACAGATGCATCTGCGACAGGTCGATTGGTGAAGACGAGGTCAAGTAGGTTTTTCCCCTCGTGTTGGTCTCTCACCACCTGTCGCAGGCCCAGACTGGCAGCTAGGTCCTTCAGGACTCGGTCAGCTCGGTCAGTAGTGGTGTTACCGAGCCAGTCTTGGTGATGGACATTGAAGTCCCCAACCCAGAGTACATTCTGTGCACTTGCTACTCTGTGCTTCTTCCAAGTGGTGTTCAACATGGAGGAGTACTGATTCATCAGCTGAGGGAGGGCGGTAGGTGGTAATCAGCAGGAGGTTTCCTTGCCCATGCTTGACCTGAAGCCGAGACTGTGGGGTCCAGAGTCAATGTGGAGAACTCCCAGAACTACTCCCTCCTGAATATATACGACTGTCTCTCTAATTCTGCCCTCTTAAGCATCCCTGATTATAATCGCTCAACCATTGGTGGCCGTGCCTTCTGTTGCCTAGGCCCTAAGCTCCCTGCCTAAACCTCTCCGCCTCGCTACCTCTTTCCTCCTTTAAGACACTCCTTAAAACCTACCTCTTTGACCAAGCTTTGGGTCACCTGCCCTAATTTCTCCTCCTGTGGCTCAGTGTCAAATTTACTGTCTTATAATACTCCTGTGAAGTGCCTTGGGATGTTTTACTATGTAAAAGGTGCTATATAAATACAAGTTGTTGTTGTTGTGCCACCTCTGGTGGGTCTGTCCTGCTGGGTGGGACAGTACATAGCCAGGAATGGTAATGGAGGAGTTTGGGACGTTGGCTGAAAAGTATGATTCTGTGAGAATGACTATGTCAGGCTGTTGCTTGACTAGCCTGTGGGACAGCTCTCCCAATTTTGGCACAAGTCCCCAGTGAGGAGGACTTTGCAAGGTTGACTGGGCTGGGTGTGTCTTCGTTGTGTCCAAAACCGGTGTCGAGGTCAATGCCGGGTAACAGTTTGGTACAACTGAGTGGCTTGCTTGGCCATTTCAGAGGGCAGTTACGAGTCAACCCATTACTGTGGGTCTGGAGCCACATACAGGCCAGACCAGACAAGGACGGCAGATTTCCTTCCCTAAAGGACATTCGTGAACCAGATGGGTTTTTAACGACAATCCGGTAGTTTCATGGTCACCATTGATAATTCATTTTTTATTCCAGATTTATTTAATTAACTGAATTTAAATTCTCCAGCTGACGTGGTGGGATTTGAACTTACTTCTCCGGATCATTAGCGCAGGCCTCTGGATTACTAGTCCAGTAACATAACCACTATGCTACCGTACCCCTTCATTGAAATCCATTTGCCACTATTTTGCACATTCACTTAATCTATTAATATCTCTTTTTGTAATATTATGCTTCTATCTACACTGCTTACAATGCCGCCTATCTTCGTGTCATCGGCAAACTTGGATATGTGGCTCTCTATCCCATCATTTAAGTCATTAATAAATATGGTTGAATAGTTGAGGCCCCAACACTGTGGGACACTACTAGTCACATCCTGCCAATTGGAGTACCTGCCCATTATCCCTACTCTCTGTCTCCTGCCGCTCAGCCAACTTCCCAACCAGGTCAATAATTTGCCTTTAATTCTTTGAGCTTTAACTTCAGCTAGCAATCTCTTATAAGAACGTAAGAAGTAGGAGCAGGAGTAGGCCATACGGCCCCTCGGGCCTGCTCCGCCATACAATAGGATCATGGCTGATCCGAACCTAGACTCACGTCCACTTCCCTGCCCGCTCCCCATAACCCTTAATTCCCTTATCAGCTAGGAAACTCTATCTCCGTTTTAAATTTATTTAATGTCGCAGCTTCCACAGCTCTGAGGTAGCAAATTCCATAGATTTACTACCCTCTGAGTGAAGAAGTTTCTCCTCATCTCAGTTTTGAAACGGCAGCCCCTTATTCTAAGATTTTGCCCCCTAGTTCTAGTCTCACCCATCAGTGGAAACATCCTCCCCGCATCCACTCGATCAAGCCCCCTCACAATCTTATATGTTTCGATAAGATCGCCTCTCATTCTTCTGAATTCCAATGAGTAGAGGCCCAACCTACTCAACCTTTCCTCATAAGTCAACCCCCTCC